>NC_072798.1:75939253-76181753 GCF_028583425.1 Eublepharis macularius
CTTAGGAAGCAGGTAAGTCCTGCTTTGCCAACAGGATATCCCTGGCCCTATTCATTTCTATGCCAATGTAGCTATTACATCTGTAGATTTTGTACATCTCCAGATAAACTATGCATCGTTGACATGCACTAGTGTATTTCTAAGATACTTTGATTTAGGGCTTAGTCACCACCCTAAGCCCTTTTGGGCTGAGTCCTAAGATGGGGCTCTTAATGGTACAGAATAAAGATACTCTATTATTGCAGCCACTACCTTGGCATATTTTTTTAAAACAAAATTGACATTTAATGTAGTTGGTTGACTTTAGTGGGAGCCATCCATGCTGTGATTTCCCATCCTGTTTTTTCTGCTTCATAAACCAAAAAGACCCTGTGGGAGAGAAACCACTGTCAGTAGTATATTTCAGTTAAGAACTAGGATACTAGGAACACCTGTCAGATTGCTCACATACTGTTTGCTGGTCACAAACAGGGAACCATTTTTTTTTCAATGATTGGTTTGACGGCTGACTTGTTTGTGGCTGTTTGTCTGGTTGCTTTACTCTTTCCTAACTATGCAGTACAGTGAAGTTGGCTTTTGCACATACACATTCTTGCACAGCCTGATTTTCTACTCCCACCTTGTCCTTGCTGCACGACTGCTCTGCTCATCAGGCAATTGTTTAAATAGATCAATCAGTAGAATCACTGTCACAAATAGATGCTGTGTTTTAATAAAACATTAGCCTTTGGTGTTCATCTGAGTAGTTCCCCTAGTAATGGTAAAGGCTAACGACTTCTTTGAATCAGCAGCATCTTTGTGCATATACAGTTTTGCAAAAACCTGATGCAGACCAATTTGACAGACATTCATGGCTGTTTTGTAGGAGCTGAACAGGGTTGGTGATCAGCTGGCATCTGATAGATTTCTTTGAATGCAGTAAAGTCAACTGTTAGTATATTCACAGCAAAATTTGCAGCATCCCTAGTTAAGATGCCAGAGTGCATGTTTGTCTCCCCTTTTAGATCTTTCTGAAGTCCCTGAACAGACTGAAACCATGAACAGGTGTTCCTCTGGTATGCTGAGTAGGCAAGATATACTCATGATCAGAGTACCCAATAAAAGGAAGCATGTATATCAATGCACTTTATTAATAACATTTTATTTTATATCAATGGAGTAGGCTTGCAAGTGGCTGTGTAGTAGAGATGGGCGCAAACCGCCAAAAAAAGCAACTTCGAGATTCGTGGTTTGTCCCGTTTGATGAACCGCGAACCTTGAATTTTCACAAAATTCCCATTTTCATGAACTGGTTCATTTGATTCGTGGTTCACTAGTTCCCAGCCCCTTAGAAATGCCATACTTGCACGGAGTCTTCAAAGGCTCTGCTCCAGCAGTCCTCCAAGTTTTGTGAAGGTTGCAATATGCATCTTCAAGTCATAGACACCCCACCAAAGCCAGCACCCCAACCAATGGCTCCTTTGACTGCATTGCAGCACCCAACAGTTACCGGACTGACGGACCCCCAGGCATAGGTTCTGTTGGTGGCTGCCCCATGCTCGCGGGCTGGGGAGGCGGTCAATGGACAGGACCTCCCCCCTCATTCCCCTGGGGTTCTGTGGCCCCGGGGTGGCCTGCACCACCACCCTTGAACTCAAGGGGAGCCCACCACACCGGACGTGTGTGTTCGGTTGGTGGCCACCCACTGCTTGCGGGTCAGGGAGGCGGTCTATGTACAGGACCGCTCCCCTAGTTCCCCTGGAGTTCTGCAGCCCTGAGTCTGGCCTGCACCACCACCATCCCTTGTGCCCAAGGGGCGCTCAACGTGCCGGATGTATGAATTTGGTTGGCGGCTGCCCCCTCCTTGTAGGCCAGGGAGGTGGTCTACGGACAGGACCGCCCCCTCGTTCCCTGCACCACCACCCTTAAGCCCAAGGGGCGCCCACCATGCCTGACGCATGGGTTCTGTTGGTGGCTGCCCCCTGCTTGCGGACCAGGGAAGGCAGTCAATGACAGGATTATCCCCATTCCCCTAGGGTTCCATGGCCCTGAGGGTGGCCTGCAATACACCCCTTGCACCCAAGGGGTGCCCACCACTCCAGACATGTGTGTTTGGTTGGCGGCCATCCCCTGTTCACGGGCCAGGGAGGCGGTCTACGAACGGGACTGCCCCTCTCATCACCCTCCTTGCGCCCAAGAGGTGCCCACCACACCTGACCCGTGGGTTCTGTTGGTGGATGCCCCCTCCTCGCAGGCTGGGGAGGCGGTCTACAAACAGGACCACCCCTCATTCTCCACCTCATCCCCCTTGCGCTCAAGAGGTGCCCACCGCACTTGACCTTTGGGTTCTGTCAGTGGCCACCCCTTCCTCGTGGGCCGGGGAGATGGTCTATGGACGGTCACAGGCCCCACATCCGTCCAAAGTGTTTTGTCTGTGGCACCCCTCCCCCAAATGGTTGCAGAGAGTAAGACAAAGTTGATAGCATGGGAATGCAATGGACTGAGGATTACAGGGCACCAGAAACACCCACTCGTTGGATGTGGTAGCACCAGCACAGAATAAATCTCCCCGAAGGGGTCAGCAGGAAACACTAGTGAACTGATGCAAGTACTGCAAGGGGTGGCCATCACCTCCCGCTGCACACCATTGAGACATACCAATGCTCCCTCACTGAGGAGCGTAAGCCGCCAACCAAACATAACCATTGGCCATCGCAGCAGTGGAGGATGCCCTCCCCTACATCGGGGAGGGGATGGAGAGAACTGTTCCCCCTGGAAGAGCAGAGCAATGCTGCGATAGATGACTGCCCCTTGCACTAAGGCTGCTGCCAGCCAAACACACTTATCGGCTGCGGCAGCGGTGGAGGATGCCCTCCCCCAGTCAGGGAGGGAAGAGAGATCCGTTTGCCCAGGAATGGGGAAAGCAGAGCAACACAGTGACATGTGCCCGCCCCTCGCGTCGAGGAATGGAGGCTGCTGCCAACCAAACAAACCCATTAGCCATGGCAGCGGCCAACAATGCCCTTCCCCTGGTCAGGGAGGGGGAGACCAGATCCACCCTTGACGGGAAAGCAGAGCAACACAACTTGTGCCCACCCTTGCGTTGAGGGGCGGAGGTGACAGGAGACATCCTCCATCCTAATATGGCTGAGCTGGGAGATGCCTTCCACACCTTCCCAGGCAGGACAGAGTGCACAAAACAAGTTCCCCGAACGGGGACCACAGCAGCAAGAGAATTGGCAGAGTGCTACAAGATGCATGCGACTGCCCATCTCATTGAGGAGTAGAGGCTGCTGCCGACCAAACACACCAGTTGGCTGTGGCGGCGGCCGAGGATGCCCTCCCCCCGGTTGGGGTCGGGAGGGAGAGACCCGTTCCCCCAGAATGGGAAAGCAGAGCAATGCAGCGACATGTACCTGCCTGTCGGACATGGTGGAGCCGGGAGATTCCCCCCCACACCTCCCCAGGCAGGACAGGGTGCACAAATAAGTCCCCCCGAAGGAGACAGCTGGCATTGCAGCTTAATTGATGTCCGCCCCTCCTGTTGAGGGGCATTGGCAGCTGCCACCAGAACTCACTGGCCGCACATGGCGAGGTGAACTGGGCAGAGACAGTCCCTGGAGTTCAGATGGTAGAGGGAATGACTGATTCTACAAACCTCCACCATTCCTCCTCAGACTCCTCATTTGCCACAAGAAGTTTAACCATGTCCACTCCTGGCAGCGGAGAAGAAACGACTTCTGCCTCCTCCACAGCCGCCCTGCATGGATCTGCAGTTGTAGTCTGGTGCCCACAAGACCTCCCCCCTGTAGGGGTGGCAATCACTGATGGGTGACGTGGACAAGCTTTGCCCTCCCCCCCCACCACTGCCCTCACCCAACACTACACACTTCATAGCAGTGCACTGAAGTGAAAAACCAAAAAAAATAGCATTCACAAAGTAGAAGAGAGCCAACCAAAGAGTGGGGTTAGTAGAAAGCAAATTCAAGAGTGAAGGTGTGAGGCACCAGACAGTGACCCTGAGACTAGGTTTTGGTGTTGAGCCCCAGAGGTGTTGTACACCTCAGACACCAGGACAGGTGTACAAAACAAAAGCTAAATGCACCAGCGGAGGGCACAAAAATAAAGTGAGTTGCACTAGAGAGGCGCACCGGAGGAGAGAGAACAGAAGAAAATGCAGCAGGTGGCTGCCCTCAGACTGGGTGGCTGTTGAGCCCCAGAAGCACCACACAGACAACGACCCAGGCAGGACAGATGTGCAAAATAAAAGGTTGAATGCACCAAGGGAGTGCACTAAAAGAAAGCTAGCTGCACAAGAGAAGCGCACTGGAGGAGAGAGAACAGAGCAAAATGCAGCAAGCGGCTGCCCTAAAACTGGTGGGTGTTGAGCCCCAAAGGCACCACACACACATTGGCCCAGGCAGGACAGATGCACAAAACAAAAGCTGAATGCGCAAAAGGAGGGCAGAAAATAAGAATAAGCCATACCAGATAATTGCACAAAATCCAGGAAAGAAAACAAGAGTGAGGGTTTGTGCCCTGGCAGCGGGGAGCCCCAAAACCACCCAAAAACAAAACAGCAAGAGTGTGAGGCCCTCAAAAAATCAGAGCAAGAAACAAAGACAAGCAAAGAAAAAAAGGGAGGGTTCAGTAAAGCAAGGCCCCAGTTCCAGGCAAAGGCCTGAGACTAGGGTGGGGTAGGGTGATGGGGAAAAGGCACCCTTTTCGAAACACATCTTCACGAGGAGAAGGAAAGGAAATTTGGAAAGAGGCTTTTCAGTCTCTTTTCCAGCACCAAATCCAGGCCCAAACTTCCAAATGCACTCTCTCTCAATCCAAGTTCCAGCTACCATTTCTCCTCGCTCTCCCTCTGCCAGCTGGAAATGAAAACACGAGGCACACAGCTTTGCCTTTTATATAAAATGATAACATAGAGCAAAACAGGAGCACTGTGGTTGGCAGACAGGCCTATCAAACAGGGTTTTAGGGGAAGTGATTGGTGTTCCCATGGCTACTGTAGGCCCATCTCCTCAGTAGCCTAAGAGATTAATCACCCCACTCTGCCTGCTGCTTTGCTGGATGGGGCAGAACGGGAACTCTTCAGTTGGCAGGGACAGCTTCCAGTCAAGGTTTGTGGGCTAAGATTGGGGGCAACCAAAGGACTGGCCTCCGTTGCCTGGGGAATCAGTTGAATAATCGGCAAAAAAACCGGCAAAAAAATTGTTGAGTTCATGGAAAACATGTCCCCTATGAAATGCGTTTTCCCCGCGGAACGAATTGGCTGATTTGTCACGAATTTTGATTTGTAATTCAATTCGTGTCCATCTCTGCTGTGTAACTATGGACTTTATTACATTGCCTGACAGAAATAGAGGATTCCATAAGAGTTGGGACTAACCTAATAACACATAGCTTGACTTCAGGTATATACTCAAGGCTTGAATAAAATAAAATTTAATTAAAATAGAGGTGATGAATTAGAGGGGAAAGGGATTCTGTAGTATATAGAAAGCTACTTATCTAATTATTAGGAAATTAATCATGGTTCAATCAGTCATAAAAATGAACCAGATCTTTTGTTTCTGGTATGTGTGGTAACATTTGTCCATAAAAATGACTTTTAGTAATATGATTGAAACTTTGGAAATATGATCCCTTGCGTGAGAGGTACAATCTCAGAAGATTCATCAAATTGGGTGGAAAACCAAGATCTTTTTCCGCACAGGGCTTTTTCATTGATTCTGGCCCCATACTGCATTGATTTCTCTCCAGGCTTCTGCACTCACCTGGATTCAGTGTCCAAACTGCTTCCCAGACTTTTTTGCTTTCTGTATGGAGAAAGACTGCATCAGAATCAATATTTCCCCTGCTTTCTGCAGCTTTTCTCTGTGTGCAGATACCCTGACAAAATCCAGCAAAATAAAATTGGGACTTTTTTGAAGTGCACAGTTCTTTCTTTAGTGTGAGGCCTGGCCCGGGCCCTACCTTTTGCCCTCTCCTTTATTCTCCTGCATCCTGATAAGTTGAACAGCACCCAATCAATTTTTTCCTGAATTTTTTAAAAATAAATTAAATAGCAATGTTGCAATGTTGGTGCCTTAAAGAAAACAAACCCTTGCAACTGTGGCATGTGTTGGGGGGAATGCTACAGTATAGCTAACACAAAAACTCTGTAGACAGCCCCGAATCCCACTTGATATTTTGGTTTTCACCTGTGCTTCCTGTACTTTTCAGTCCATTTTTTTGAGGGTTTTTTTAATATATTTAAAAAGCTGTGTTGCAAGGTTGGTGCCATTAAAAAAGACAAAAAAAACTACTCTTGTAAGTTTCTTCATCCATCCAGTGATGAAACTGACAAGTCCTCAGCCCACCCACTGAAGAAACTGAGAAGTCCTCAAAGCCCGCAACAGAAACCAGGCATTTTTCTAGTGCAGCAAAAAAAAAAATAGACACCACTTCAGTTCAGCTCCCTCCAAGTGTAGAATTAAATAATTGAAGCAGTATGGGGCCAGAGCTGATGAATAAAACGGATCCGTGTTGGAATAAGACACTGTGGCCTAATTTGAATTGAAAGAGTAAAGAGTGCTTGCAGGTGGAGAAGGGGCTTGATACTTGGTATAGTTTCTGTATAGTGTCTGTTTATCTGTTGCTATGGAACTGGCCCCTCCCTGCAGGGAGTGAAGATTCCTTCTGTGTTTAAGATGTCTGTTGCTGTAACTGCCTTTCCTGTGTACAAGTCATGAATGTGTCTCTTACAGTTTGTTGTTTATTTTACTGTAAATAGTTATTAAATGAAGTTTCAACTTATCTTCTTACATGTTTTTACTTCGCACTGGATTCTTCTGTTGACTCTGCTATACGGTGGTATATCCTGCACTTGGTGAGTGAAGGGATATCATGAGAGCTGTCAGGGATATTTAATTATATCTCTCCCCTCTCACAAAGGGGTTATGGGCCCAGCCAGTGAAGAGAAGTAAATATCTGCAAGATAAATAAGAGAAGACATAATGGCCACGTATTTAAAGGCAGTGAAATCGCCAGAGCTTGCTGTGCCTGTTCTAACTTCCAGTAACTGTCTCTTAGGAAAGTTCAGAATGGAGAATGAGCAGGTGAATAAGGATTTGTGGGAAACAGTACAACAAATCTCACCAGAAGAAGAAGCCCAAAAAGTGAATTGGGAAAAACAAGACAGAAAGGCAAGGGCAGAAATTGCAACTTATGTGAGTGATAGTGACTTATACCACATAAGAGACTTTAAGATTCCCAGAGAACTGTGGCTGGGACTGAGAGAATTATATGAGAGAAACTGACTGAATGAAAGAGTGTACTGGTCAAGAAAGTTGTTTAATTTAAAATTAAACGAAGGAGGTTATCTAGAAAAGCATATAAGTCAAGTGACAGTTACTGGATCACCTAAGAACATAAGAACATAAGCAAAGCCATGTTGGATCAGGCCAGTGGCCCATCCAGTCCAACATTCTGTCACACACAGTGGCTAGAAATCCAGTGCCATCTAAAGGACTGTCAGTGAGGCCAGGACACCAGAAGCCCTCCCACTGCCTTCCTTCCAGCACCAAGACAACAGAGCACCACCTCCCCACAAAGAGAATACCATCTATCTCCTGTGGCTAATAGCCACTGATGGACCTCTGCTCCATATATTTGTCCAGTCCCCTCTTGAAGCTGAATACCATAGGCAAGAAATTTGATGAAGATGACAAAATCATTTTAATTTTGTCAAGCCTGCCAGAAAGTTACAGCTCTTTGATACATGCAGTAGAGACTAAAGATGAACTTTCTATGAAATATGTTGTCTCGTGACTTAAGAAAGAGGAATCTAGGAGAGCTGAGAAGGCAGCAGAGAGTGAGACACAAGCATTTTCTGCACAAAGGACAGTATAATTTTAAATCTAGAACCACTTTACAAGGTGCAAACAAGAAAGATAAAACTAAAAAATGTTTTTCTTGTGGAAAAACAGGTCATTTGTCTTGAGACTGTTTAAAGCAAAGTGGTGTTAGCAAAGTAAAGCAACAAAGTAGAAGCAAAAGGCACATGAAAAATGTTTCTGTTGCTGACTAGAATAATTTAGTAATTTCAGAGTGGAAGAACCTCTGGTTGGATTATTGATTCGGGCGCTTCCATACACATGACCTGTAATTCTGAGTTCTTCAAAAAATTGAATGAAACCGCATCAGAGGATGTCGTAATTGCAAATGGCAATAAAATCGCTGTTCAAGGAAAAGGAGAAGGCTTCCTTAAATGTGTAGCAGGAGGATGAATTGTTTACAATGAGTTGGAAAATGTGGTTTACTTGCCATTATAAACAGACCGTTTGTTAAGTGTATCTGTTTTGACCAAGTGCGATTTTAATATAAATTTTAGTCGAAACAGATGTACAATCACTAGAAATGATGTTCTATGTGCTCAAGGTTTTGAAAATAATGGAGTTTTTGTTCTAGATACAGGGAACAAGACCTTCTATCCTTAAACAAAGTCAGAGAAGTTCAACAAAACCTTTGCGGCTTATTCATACAGATATTCTTAGCCAATTCAACCAATGTCATGTGGAAAAAATAGTATATATTATATATAGATATATATTGATGATTTTTCCAGATACTGTGTAACTTATCTTTTGAAGGAAAAATCAGAAGCTGCAGAAAAGTTGAAGAACTATGTTGCAAGTGTTGAGAATCTATTTGGGAGAAAACCAGAAGCGATACTTCCAGACAATGCTGGTGAGTTTGTCACACCACATCAAGTCTTATTTGAATAAAAATGGAATAGAGCACTTGCACATTGTACCATTTACCCCAGAACAAAATGGAGTGGCAGAAAGAATCGCTATCTGATGGAAATGGTTAGATGTATGTTAACACAATCTAACTTGCCACATAAATATTGGGATGAAGCTGTGATGACTGCAACATATTTGCAGAATAGACTGCCAACAAAGACTACTAATAAGGCAGCATTTCATCTTTGGTTTGGAAGAGTGCCAAACATAAGTCAAAAGTTTTTGTATATGTGCCAGTGCAGAAACGCTCCAAACTTAACAATAGAACTGAACTGGGAATACTGGTTGGATATGAAAAAGGATGTAAAGGTTATAGAATTCTTAACAAAGAAACAAGAGAAGTGGAAGGAAGAAGAGTAGTATATTTTAAAGAAGAAGAGCAGTCTTGTATGTATGTTCCTAATTGGAACTATAAAGAGGAACAGATCAATATTAATTGGCCAACTGAAGAGGATGAAGTAAAATTTTTCTTAGAAGAAGAGAAAATAGAAAGCAAGAATTCAAGTACAGGGGATTCACAAACAGAAGGGGAAACAGAAACTGAGAAAGAAACTGAATGTGAAAATTTGGAAGAGCAAGCAGAACCTTCTATTAGACGTTCATCTAGAATCAATAAAGGAATGCCAGCAGAACGGCTGTCATACACAGCGAAGGCAGTACAGAGTAGCGAACCGACAATATGGAAATAGCCAAATTACCTGCGGAATAAGCAGCCAAATGAATGACAGCAGCCAAGGAAGAGATTGAAGCATTGAATAAAAATAATACTTGGACACTTACCAAGTTACGAAAAGATAAAAAGGCTATTGCTTGTAAGTGGGCGTTTAAGAAAAAGTTAGATCAGGATGGTAATGTACAGCGATATAAGGCAAGGTTAGTAGCAAAAGAGTATACAGACAAATATGGAGAAGATTATGACAAAACATTTGTTCCTATAGTAAAGTACAGTACAATTAGAGCTTTGCTTAGTGTTGCTGCATTTAAACAACTTCATGTAGAACAACTAGATATAAAGTCAGCTTTCTTAAATGGAGAAATTGAAGAACTGTATATGCAGCAACCAGAAAGGTTTGAAATAGGTCAAGGACTAGTTTGTAAGTTACAGAAAGGAATATATGGTTTAAAACAGGCTGCTAGAGCATGGAATGATAAATTAAACAAATTGCTTTTACAACAGGGTTTTATACCAAGTAAAACTGATCTATGTCTTTTTACAAAACAACAAAATGGAAAAATAACTTATGTACTTATTTATGTAGATGATATGATATTGTGCAGTGAAAGCAAACAAGAATATACAAAAATTGTTGAATGTTTAAATAAGGAAGTAGAAGTTAAGAGACTTGGTAATTTATTTTATTATTTGGGTATGCAAGTAGAAAGAGAAGATAGTTTTCTTAATCCAAACCAGAAAATTGTTGACTTGATAGAATTTATGGGTTTAAAGGAAGCAAATATTGTGACAACTCCCATGTGTACTAATTTCATTTCAGAAAAGGATGAGAGTGAATCTTTCCCTGATAATGAATTGCACAGAACAGTTATAGGAAAATTGTTATTTTTTGCTAATATGTGCAGACCTGATATTGTATCTGCAGTGGGTATACTGTGTAGGAAAGTGAGTTCACCCACTAATCAGGACTGGAATGCACTGTTGCTGTTGTTGATTTTATGATGAACTGTTGCTTTATGAATTGTTTTAATATTTGTATTATATTTTTATAACTGCTGTACCTCGCCCTGAGCCTGCTTGTGGGAAGGGTGAGTTAGAAATGTAATAAATAATAATAATAATAAAAAGGTTAGTAAGGTATTTGAAAGGCACTGTTGATATTAAGCTAAAGTTAACAGTAGGGTATACAGATGCAGACTGGGTTGTAGACAGAACAGATCATAAGTCTACAAGTGGTTTTGTATTTTTATTTGGAAATGGAGCCATAAATTGGGCTAGCCGGAAACAAAAATCAGTAGCTTATTCTATGACTGAGGCAGAATATGTTGCTGCAGCAGAGGCGTGCAAAGAAGCACAATGGCTTAGCCAGATCCTAGAAGATCTGGGAGTGCCAAATTCTGAGCCTATTAAAATTATGGAAGATATTCAGAGTTGTTTGAAATTAGTGCAATTAGAGAAAATAAGTGCACATACTAAACACACAGATATAAGATGTCATGCAATAAAAGACTTGTATCGGAAAGGGTTTATTGAAATGGAGTATTGCCCAACGTTACAAATGACTGCTGATGTCTTAACAAAGCCTCTAAGTAAAGACAATTTTGAAATACTGCGTAATGAAATAAATTTGGTCAGTTCAAATGAGGCACAGTGAGAAGGGGATTCTTGGAATAAGACACTGTGGCCTAATTTGAATTGAAAGAGTAAAGAGCGCTTGCAGGTGGAGAAGGCGCTTGATACTTGGGATAGTTTCTGTATAGTGTCTGTTTATCTGCTGCTGTGGAACTGGCCCCTCCCTGCAGGGAGTGAAGATTCCTTTTGTGTCAGTTAAGATGTCTGTTGCTGTAACTGCCTCTCTCTCCTGTGTACAAGTCATGAATATGTCTCTCTCACAGTTTGTTGTTTATTTTACTGTAAATAGTTATTGAATGAAGTTTCTACTTAATCTTCTTACATGATTTTACTTCACACTGGATTCTTCTGTTGACTCTGCTATACGGTGGTATATCCTGCACTTGGTGAGTGAAGGGATATTGCCCATCATGAGAGCTGTCAGGGATATTTAATTATATCTCCCCCCATCTCACAATCCGAGCCTCATGGGTTGAATACACAGAAAGCCTGATGTAAAGTTCACCATGTAGAAAAGGCCCAAGATTTTACAACCAGAAAAATTGCCTCTTTTGAAACCAGATCATTTGTTTGGATTCTCCTTAGTTTTCTTCTAAAAAAATATTTTTAAGTTCATGATTTCATTTATTTTGAAACTAATGCAGATATGGAGATGAGAATCACATCTGTGGCACCCTATCTTACTGATTTACACAGCTGTCTTACTACATTTTGTGTAAATGCGGGCATAACCAGAGTAGCATAGTGGTTAGAATGCTGGACTAGGATCTGGGAGGCCTTCTCTGCCCTGGAAGCTCGCTGGGTGACCTTGGGTAAGTCATGCCCCCTCAGCCTAACCTACCTTACAGAGTTTTTGAGGATAGAATGGAGGAGAGGAGAACAACATGAGCTGCTTTGGGTCCACATTGGGAAGGTATAAATAAAGGAAATAAAATAAAAACCTTCAATATTGTGAAGTTCCGTTCAAATAAATTATCAGTGTTTCAGAGATTAGTTTATCATGACCTAGCTTACTACATCTGGATCATAGATACCTAGGTCTTGTTCACAGGTTCCCAGTGTTGATGACCCTGTGTGCACTTTTGAATTTTGAAAATAGGAATGACAAATGGCTACCATGTGAGGGTACACCTATTGCAGAACGTAGGTGTATTTCTGAGCCAAGTGGTCTCTTACAGTGGAGGTAGATGCTTTCAAATGAGTTCTGTCTGCAGTCATAAACATGATTTATCCTGGAATCTTGTGAAAACCTTTTGTTCCAGTGAGATGGAGGAACGTGAGGACTGGCTCTTTGGGGAAGAAGGAAGCGGGCCCAGGAAATATGGTGGTGGGAACCATGGGGACCATTGGTGTAGATACTATACTTTTGAATGAGATGCAGTATTCCATTCAGAGGTATTTGTCCCAATTACCGCTTGTTAATGAAGAGAGTAGAAAAAGGCAGTTTCATGGATTATTGCAATGTATGGGGAAATTCCTTATAGGCATGTGTTACAAGTGAGAGCTATCCTTGAAAAATTTAATGCACTAAAGCTCAAATTATTTAAAACGATTTATTTGGTTTTTCATGGTGTCTCTAGCAATACACATCCAGATGTTTCTGGACATTTGGGGTTCCTGTGAATGGTTTCATGTAAAAGGTGTTCCTGTCAGATATAAAAGCTGCTCTTGTGTAAAGAAAGTCAGTGGGATTCTTTTCCCCCAGCAGCTTCAAGAGGAACAAACCACAACAACTTCCAAATCCTTTTACTTCTATGCAGCATCTATCTAGAGGATAATTGTGGAGCTGTGACCTTAAGTGTAGTATAGTCGTGATTCTGTGGTTCGTGTATTTGATTTTCCTGTATCATATATATGCCTGAATCAGTATCTTTAGAAATTTTACTTTTGTAAAACATTGGAGCTCTTCTGAAACCATAGACCAAGATCATTTATTCATTTATTCATACATCATTTATTCCCCACCTTTCTCCTGACCCAAAACTGTTTATATCATTTGCTTCTCCGTTTTATCCTCATAACAACCCTGTCAGGTAGTCTAAGCTGAGTGTTTTGTGACTCGTCAAAGGTCATGCAGCAAGCTTCTATGACAAAGTAGAGATTTGAAGCTGTGCCTTCTAGATCCTAGTCTGACATTCTACACCACACTTACTATATTATTTTATTTTTTGTTTATTAAAAAGAGCTAGACAACCTATCATCTATAGTTATAGAAGTGGCTTACATAATATAATAAAACAAATACAATTTAAAAGCTTTACTAAAAGCAGCAGGTCATCAAATGTGTTTGCTGGCTTGGTAAGAAGCTTGGCTAATCCTTAGAAAAGTTCAAGAAATCTGTAAGGCCAATTATTATACACAAAATAGTGAACAAGCTTTCATGTTCCACTGAACTCTTCATCAGGGTAATTGTTCAGAGTCTTAATCAGAGATTCTTGTGCACCCCTCTGTTTGGATTGTAGTATGTTTGCAAATTGTGGTCAGGATTCTTGAATCTTGGAAAATGTTTGGGTTTTTGACTGTTTGTGATTAGATTTGTATTTTATGCATGTTCATAGTATTAATTTTTCCCGTTCCTCATACATCTTTTATTATAAGGATTTTTTTTTAAAAAATAAGAGTTTTGCTGAAGGTGTATGAGTGTGATTTGTTTCCAAATTCTAGCTCATTTTAATTGACTGACACAGTGTTAATTTTGTCTGGATAGTAGATATTTTTCACATGTACATTGGCCAAACAAGTTAATGATATTCCTACCAAATACATATCTGTGGCCCTAAGACTTCATGATACTTAACCCGGGTTGATTATTACTCTAACACCCTAGCCTTCTATTTCATTTGAGTATGGTTTATATAATCTTTTAATTGTTTTTAATTGTTGTTTTATGTCTTTGTATGTTTTTAGGTCTGGTTTTAACTGTTTTACTGATTTATTGTTTGTTTTGGTTGATTTTGTTTTAAAATTTAGCTTTTTTATTATGTATATGTTAATATGTTAGCTACCTTGGTGACCCTTGTGAGGGCAGAAATGCAGGGTATACATTTTGTTAAATAAAATAAAATAAGTAGTTTTGTTAATATGCTAGTTATAATATGCTAGTTAGTGTAAGTTTTGGAGACTATGGGGATAAGTTTTGATTTTGTTTTTTATCTTAAATCCTGTGATTTTTGCATTCAATGTAACTTCATATTGTCTAAAAGTCTGTGAGCTGAAGAAACACAGCTGTTAATGAAGGGAGTAAAATTCTTTGCTGTGGCCATGTCTTCCTCCAGCTCCCCAGTCCATTTCCAACTTGCTGAAACTGGGGCTGGAGCGGGCGGGGGGAATCTTAATTTACAAAGAGGCAGTTTCATTGGTTGTCCTGATCCTGCAGGAAAAAGAAATGCGGACGTTGGATGAGGTTTTTTCCCCAGCCTTGGTAATTTTGCTTTCATGCCTTACTCCCCAAATTGATGTGTGGGCTCCGTTGTGTTTTGTTTGGATTTTCAAGTTTGTGCAGTCAACTTCAGTTCTGGGCATTTGCAGATAACAGCAAATGCTGCCAGCTGTGCAGAGTACAAGCTCTTAGAATTTATTTTATTTAGTGTATTTCACCCTGTCCTTCTTTCAGAGAGTTCAGGGAAGTGTACCCAATTCTCCATTTTGTCCTTACAATAATCTTGTAAGATAGATAAAGCTGAGAGAGTGTGACTCTCCCAAGATCACCCAGAAAGGTCATGGTAGAGTGGGATTTAAAGCTGGGCTTCCCACATCATAATCCAGCACTTTATCCACCACACCACATTTGCACAAAAAGAATATAGTAAGATCTAAACGGGTCTCATTATACATGGAATTTGCAAATTTTACCTGTGGATGAAAACAATGATTTCTTTAAAATTCAGTTGTCTTACCCATATTGAGCACAGAGATTCTGCATTGTGAGTAACTTATTTCTTTATAACACAGATGTGTTTTTCCCCCGTGCATTAGTTACAGAGAATAGTATGTGTGACCTGTTATAGCCCTTTGATACATCTGGTAGGCATGGATAGAATTAATTAATGTGGGTTTTTCTATAAATGGCATACTATTCTATGACAGCAAAAGGTATTTGTTCCTGATGTCAATCAGTCATTCTTTGTGAGTTCAAAAGGCTTCCCTGAAGGAATATACATTGATCTGTGCATATCCTAAAATACAAAAAAAAGCCTTGCTGGTATTGTGGAGATGAAAGTGAAAAGATATGTGTTGAAACACCACACAGTAATATTAGAATACCTGATGGGTGTTTTCAAAGGTTTGCTGAGCAGGAAAACTCAGAACACAAATGTTGACCAGCATGTGCGTGCAAGCTAACCTTATGATGAAAATAAATTAGGTCAGACTGGTTAGAAACGAAAGTTGTTGGGGAACAGACCCTAGCTCTTTGACCTGTAGCCCAGCCGCTTGCAGATACTTGACCTTGAATATAACAGATGAATACAGACTTAGAAATCACCTCTTCTTCTGTTTTACTAATAACTGTTTGAATTACCTTGTCTACGTTTTTTGGTGCAAGCTAAATGGGAGGGATGCAATGTGTCATTTCCACATGAATTAAAATGATTTTGGCCTGTTTACTCTTTTTGACTTGTGTCTGTTATAGGGGTGGGGGAAATACTACTAACTTTGCATTTGTATTGGGGCTCTTGTAACTAACTCCTAGCAGCTGGAAGGATCTGTCCTAGTTGCAAGGCAGTTCTCTCTCCATTCACAAGGTTGGATTTCAATTTAAAAACAAGATTTTAATTTAAATATGAGCTGAAGGGGTAATTGAAGTTTTAACTGGTTTTGTTTGTACTAAAATAAATGTATAATGTGGAGTTACAGCTCTATAGCCACTTCCTAGAGTCAGTTTGTAAATGAAAAGATACTTGCCAAAAGCAAGACAACAAGGAAAAGATTTAAATTCCATTTGTCTTTGGTTCCAGTGAAGGATCAGGATATATTTGGTGCCTGATGAATTACATATAAGGCCAATTAAAGAATATTGAAGAGAAATGGGCAAAATATTTCGCTTATAATGGAGAAACTTTATAAGAGATCTTAGTTCTGTAAATTTGAAAATGATTGCATATTGATATATTTTATAATTTGATGGTAGGATAACTAGTTATATAAAGATAATTGGTAAACTGTATAATATTGAAATATTGGTGAAAAAGGTCAACATTGTTATTGTTAAGTAAAGTATAAGTAAAATGTCATGATAAGTAGAGGGGAAATAAGGATTTTTTTCATTTTCTAAGATAAGGAGTAGAAATAGGTTAGAATTTTCAATAGTACTTATCTTAATACTCTTAAAGGGTATGACAACCAACTACATTATGTAATAAGCATTGTTTTGTTAATAATTGTCTTTTCCTCTTTTATTATTACTAATACGACAAGTAGAAATAGGTTTGAATTCTGTATGTGTGGTTCAATTGGAAAAAATATATACTAAGGCTTAATTATTACTCTAATCACTATTTTAATATTTATAAAGGTTATGGTTTTTGTAATAAAAAAAGGATACATTTGGTGCCAAGGGGAAATTTTTTTGCCAGCAATTTTCTGCATGTGTACGTCTTTATGTCTCTGTGGTTCTGGGGAGTAGCCTTCTTTCTAGCTGGGGAGAAAGACTCAGTAGCTTTGGGAAGGGCTCGTGCCTCAATCTCCAAATAAAATAATCAGGTATTAAGTGATGTGAATGACCTCTGCCTGAGACCCTGCAGAACTGCTGCCTGTTGAAGTAGGCAGTATTGATCTTGATAGACCAATCATTGTCTCAGTTAAGGCAGCTTTGTGTTCATGCTGGAAGCTGAGAAGACAGCATCCCCTCAAGTAGGCTCAATGTGAAAATTAGTACCTCTGCCAGTCCCGTCTCCTAGCCTTCTTGACAGTCTTCTTTCCTCCTCCCCTCTTTCCTCCTCCCCTCCTCTCCTCACTCACCATTCCATATGGGAGGCCTTAAAAGTACAAATAAATAATAATCCAAAGATTTAATTATAGTGGAATTTTAGTAATAGAAGAATCTTTCAGAAGTAGCTGTAATCCAAGCAATAACCTGATAAACTGTTAATGAAAAAAATCTCAGCATCAACATTTTAATCAATGGCAGTTCTGAACATAGAAGAATGGGCCCCAGACCACTTCATCATCATTAAGACGGATGCTTCAGATCTGTTGGGACCTGTGCATCCCCCTAGGCCAAGAAAAAAGGATGGTGACTAACTCAAGAAGCGGAAGAAAAATGCACCTAATTTGCAGTCCTCAGGCTAGCCAAGATGGACCTGTTCTTTTGGTCCTCAAAATGAAGCTGATGTTTTGTGGGTATCTCTTTGCATTGACTTGTAAAGAGCAGTGTCTTGAAGTCCAGCTGTGGGCAGGGTAGTGAAATTAAACAAAAATGGCTGTTCCTGTACCAAATAGACAAAATCCAAAAGAGAGTGCACTCACAGGAGCATACAAGTTATAAATTTATAAGTCAATTAATCAAGTGCTTATGCTACATGTTACTCATAAAGAGTGACCTCATTCATTTTAGTCCATTAGAATCAAGATGAAAAGGTTCAAAAAGTTCATTAGTAGGGACAGTGTTACCGAAGCAGTGTAGCAGGTGGATCTGGATCCAAATCCCCATTTAGTCATGAACTTCACTGGGTAGCTTTCGACAAATCTCTGGCTCTTCACCTAGCCTTACCCAGGGGTTTACTGTGAAGATAGCCAGCCCTTTGTGTATGCTGGCCCTGATTCTTCTTAGAGGAAGAAAGGGATATAAATACAGTAAAGCAGTAGCAACAATATTGCTTCAAAGTGGAATGGGGTGGAAACTTTCCAAAAGGTGCTTGCAGCAAATACCAAAAAAACTCACACATTTATCATAGCAGTGCTGATCATAAGTGAGAAGGGAGAAGACGTTTGGATTTTAGCAAGCACCAGGCCCCACTGAAAAACTACTCTTCTGGTGACCAAAGTGCAAAAGAAAAATTGCATAAGACTCGTCACATCTCTGAACACTGTTATCCTCTGTACGTGATGAATATGGCCCAGACTGATCTACGACAATGGTTGTTGTGGGTTTTCCGGGCTGTATTGCCGTGGTCTTGGCATTGTAGTTCCTGACGCTTCGCCAGCAGCTGTGGCTGGCATCTTCAGAGGTGTAGCACCAAAAGACAGAGATCTCCATGAAAGCCTTCGACAATACATTGATCTAGGACAAGCCACGGATTGAGTCGTCTGGCCCTCCAGCACTACATATCACTGCCCACTTACTATACCGCTGATACTATACTTCTGATACAGAAGAAACTACAAGGGAATAACACTTAATGAACTTTTTGAACCTTTTCATCTTGATTCTAATGGACTAAAATGAATGTGGGCAGGGTAGTGGCTGCAGATCTGCTATCTTTGGCTTGTGCAGGTTTGATTTTTTTAAAATTAGGAAAGTTAGCAATGTAGTGAATTTTGAGAGTGGCCTGGTATTGTGCTTGGGTGTATGACATTTTAGGAGGGGTGAAGCAAGGTGGTTTTTATAATCACTTGTCTTGTGGAAGATGTATAATTAAAATTAGGGGGACAACACTTCGTAGGAAACAAGTTTATGATATATGGGTTGTTGATTGGACTGGATGATTGGTATGTGCCTCTCTGAATGATAGGAATAGAGGTGAGAGTAGACAAGATTGAAAATGCTATGGAATTAAAAAAAAAATCTTACAATACTTTTGTACATTCTGAGCCCTGACAGTTCTAAATGGTATTGTTTGTGATTTCCTCATGATTGCCAAGTTGTTGCTTTTTTTTTTTTTTTGCTCCAGTCCTGAATTGGAGCAAATTAATATTCTAAAAAGAGTTGTGTTACTTCCTGTTCCATGTTAAATTTCCATTTTAAAACTTACTGCTTTGAAGTTCTTAGAAACAATTTGCCTGTTTGCCTTGATTTTCAGGTTTTACAGAGTTATATACTCTTAATGTGGTGTTTAAATGTACAGTTTCCAGTAATAAATGGAAAAAAGTAAACCACAATAGCATTTGGTATTACAAAAATTTCCCAAAAGTCAGACCTAAATATCTCTGTTCTTTATCACACAGATACTGTCTCTGAAGCAACCTCATTTTAAACTTCTTGAGAGTCAAGTTATTCTTAGAGCCATTTCAAGCAAAAGGAAAATAAGAGATCCATAAGAAATGTAAGTATTTCACTGATGTTAAGTATTTTGTACCTATTATTGGACATTTTGCATCATGTTTATGCTTTAAAAATAGATGGTAGCAACGAATCTTGAGCAATGCTTGCAGCTTCCTGTGAATATTAGAGGGCAGGTAAAGAATCCAGCCCTATTCTTCGCAGACTTTTGGGATGGTCTTCAAAGAAGTGACTTCATAGGCTACTTTTAGAGCTTGGAGGAAATGAAGGAGAGCTGTGTGATGCATTTATACCTCATTACTTTTCTGAGTCTCAAGTTAATTCTTCAGAGGTAGCTGTGACTTCAGGCATAAACAGTAAAGTTCATCTTTGTGTCTCCTGTGCAGGCACACATGGGGACTGTGCAGGCACAGGGCCAGCCACAGAGGTAAAGACTGAAACGATTCTAGTGTTTTCCTAAGTGTACACAGTCCTTCTCCTCCCCCAGTGCGAGCTGACTCTTTCTGCCAAAACTGGCACATGACCAAGGAGGGGAAAGTGTTCCTCCCTTGGTCTCTACTTTGCCACTGTGGAGGTTAGACATCTTTCTTTCCACTCTGAAAAAAATCACCTCAGGCATGTCTTTTTTTCCTGGGTGTGCAATCGTTCTTTCTTTTTTCAGTGAAGAAAACAGAGAAAAATTATTTCTTCTATGGCGCTTTTTAAAACATGTTCTGAATGTGGCACCAAAATGGCCACTGCAGACAAACATGACTTGTACCTCATTTGCCCAGGGGAGGGTCACAATGTTGTGGCTTGTAAGGTTTGCAGACAGTTCATCTCCAAGGCTTGTCACAAACAGATGGCTAGGCTTAAGGCAGCCCTCTATGAAAAGGCTTTGTGGACTCCTGAATAGTCTCCAGCGCTCAGGGAACCGGATGAGAGGGCACACACACTCTCTTCTTTGTCAGCCCCACCAGTTCTCCCATTGGATCCAGCCTCCCACTTCAGAGCCAAAGAGCAGCATTGGTTCTGCCTTGATGTCAGAACCACCTCCACCCAAAAAAGCTAAGGAGAAAGTGAAGCATGCCATTAAGTTTTCCCCTGGTGAAAAATCGCCTCATAAGAGACACAAATTTTACAAGGCAATTAGCTTGGACTTATCGACTCCTCCATGTACTGCGTCAGCTTTAGTAATGATAGTGGATTCAAATTGGTCATTAGATGGTGGCGTAGTAGTTCCTCCTGCTTTGCCCTCTCGTAGGGAATGGAAGTGTGCTATCCAACGTCAGACTAGCTAGGGACAAAAATCAGGCCAAGCCCTGTCAATGGCTTTTCCTGTCCTTCAAGGACTGTTAGATATAGCATCCAGCATTTGGTTGAAGCTAACATCAGCAGCTCCTTCAGCTTGTAAGAAAGAGAGCATGTACTGTGTTAAAGAAAAAGGATATGACTTTATTTTCACCCACTCACTTGCAAATTAGAAGGCCTTGCATTTGAAGTTCAGGCTTATTCAATGCCAAGACAGACCACTCATTGGATCATAGGAGAAAAAAAAAGATCACTGCTAAGTCAGAGGGTTTAACCCCACAACCTACAATATCCTGTAAGTTCAGGTCCCTACCAAGGCTTCAGTACCAGCCTCAGTATCATAAACTGTATAGATACCAGCCAAGACCTCAGCATCAGCAGTTCTGGCTTCCTTATAACCACCAGCAGCAGCTGAGAAAGTTGCAGTCTAGGAGGAAGAACACACGCGCCCCTCCTAGGCTAATAACCAAGCCTAGAAAGGGAAATCTCCACAATAATTTCAGGTTTCCACTTTCTTCCAGGATAGACTGGAAAAAATCTTGCCAACATGGCAGAACATTACTCAGGACCGACTCATGGGTTCTCTCCCTTATAGAAAGGGGTTATTATTTAGAATTCAAGAGTTAATCTCTTCTATTTTGGAGGAGGAGATTCCTTACCTGTTAGTTAAAGGGACATCCAACTAGTTGCTGAAGGGATTAGTTCCCAAGGTTTTTATTCTCATTACTTCATCTTAAAGAAGAAGGGTGATGACAAGAAGCTTATCCTAGACCTCTGACACCTGAACAAGTTCTTAATAGTTGCAAAATGTAGGATGTTATCTGTTGTAGAAAGTTGTGTATTTATTACAAATAAAGTCTTGGTTTGTCGTACTGGATTAAGAGATGCATACTTCCATATCTCAATTCCTGAAGATGGCAAGAAGTACCTCTGTTTTTGTTACAGAGATAAGGTTTTCCCATGACAGTATTGCCTTTTGGCTTAGCCACAGCACCAAGGGTCTTTACAAAATATGTCTCTGTGGTAGTCACACACTTGAATATGAGAAGTTGCACATTATTCTCATATTTAGACTCTTGCTTAATCACAGCAACTTCCAAGGAATGGCTACAGGAACAGGTACAATTAATCATTTTCACCCTCCTAAGCCTAGGCTTACTTGTGAATTGGAAGAAGTCCCAGGTAACACCTGCTCCATCTGTATTCATTGTTACTGTCTTAGATGCTCGTCAGGGTAAAGCCTTCCTACCACAGGAAAGAGCACACACCATAAGGGCATTAGTGAAATGTTTCACTGCCTGTAGTTTGCTTTTTCCATCCAGAGGCTTTCAGGACTTATGGCCTCTACAACTGCAGTGATGCCTTTTGCTAGATTCCATGTGAAGCTTCTTCAAAAGTGGTTGTTAAGAAATTTCAAGCCCCGCAAGAATTGACAATGGAAAAGATTGTCCATTCACAAGGTTGTCATAAGCTCTCTTTCTTGGTGACTGTCTGATTTGAACCTTTTTAAGGGTGTGCAGTTTGGTGTCCAGTCTCATGACATATAAGTGTTTATGGATGTCTTCTTGTTGGGGTGGGATACATTGTGTTCATGCAAGCAGACACTGATCTCTAGCAGAATGTAAGTTACACATTAACTTATTGGCATTAAGGGCAGTGAGATTTGCCTTAATTTCTTTTGCAGCTTTTCTGCAAGGGAAGAGAGTACTATTGGCCATAGACATCAGCACAGCAAAATTTTACCTGAACAAACAGGGCACGGGGTCCATAGCTCGCAAAGCAGAAACTTTTTGCATCTAGCATTGAGCAACATATCACAACATCTTCATGACAGCCATTCACATTGTAGGGTGATCAGACATCGCTGCAGACTCTCTCAGCAGGTCGATTAAAGACAATCATGAGTGGTCCATCAAGGACTGTTATTCATGGCCAGTCTTCCGCAAATGGGGTTTCTCTGCTATAGATCTTTTTGCCTCACCAAATGCCATGCTTTTTGTTCCCTGGGAGCACTCAGTATGGACCCCCTTGGGGATGCGTTCTAGCTTACATGGTAGGGAACTCTATGCTGTGCTTTCCTGCCCATCCCATTGTTGCACAAGGTAATAGCAAAGCAAGACCAGTCAGCCTGTATTCTAGTAGCTTCGTTTTGGCCAAAAAGAATGGTTCACGATTTTATGACAACTATGCAAGGGAGAACATCTGCCACTTCCAGAAACAGAGTACTTGATCCACATAGATCAGTGTCTTCTTCACGGTGTATATGCACTTCACTTTAACAGTATGCTTAGTCACTCATTGAAAACTTGATCTTCCAGGGTGACAGAAGTGCTCCTTTTATGTAGAAAGCCAGCGACTTACAGTTCATTTGCAGCAAAGTGGCTTAGGTTCAGACTCTGAACAGAGCAACACCACATTTCTCTGCAGATACCACCCTGCAGTTAGGCAAAACCAATAGCTGTCCTTTCTCTGTGGTGGCCCCCAGCTTAGGGAATGGCCTGCCTAAGGAGGTCAAGAAAGCTCTCACTCTCCTGGCTTTCCACAAACTAAAGAAGACTGAATTTATTCAGGAGGGCTTTCTATTCAGATTATAGAGCTGGGTCATAAGTAATATCCCAGAGAGATACCTTGATAAGGGAAAGGGACTATCAGCTATTTGGGTACTGTCTGCTGATGTAAATACATTCCTACTGGGCAGTTCAGCATTGCTAAAGATGTCATGTTAATTGCTTACATTTCAAATTCAAAAAGATTTCATCTATGTGTTCAGCTTTCTGGTAGTTTTTCAAATTTGAGGCTACCATACCTTTTTGTATCTGTTTCCGTGGAATATCTGAACTGTTAAGACATATTTTTACTCTGTGAATGTCTTAGTAATTGAATATATAATTATATCATATTCACTTGCAGATGTAATCCACCTGGGATCTCAGTGGAAAAGGAAGACTATAAATAAACAATAAACACAACACACACACACATTACTCCAGAGTCATCTGACTTACAAGATATATTTGAATACCTTTGAACCTTAAGTATTGAGGCCTGTCAGTAACTTCTCTGAAAGTGCACTTGGCAGCCATATCAACATACCAAAACAAAGTGCATTGTTCTTCTGGATTCTCTGCTGAGTTACCGCAAAAGTTTTTAAAGTTTTAATTCCAACTGTTCCTCAGTAGCATTTGCCCCGGTTCTTTCCTACCTAATGTGTAAACCATTTGAATCCATGGCTACATGTGAGCTTTCTTTTCTTTCTTATAAGATTGCTTTTCTAGTGGCTGATACTTTGGCCAGGAGAGTTGGGGAAATGTGGGCTGGCTCTTCTGTAACCCTGCATTCCTAAAATTTCATACAGATAAGATGGTACTTAGATCAAGTGTGTCATTCCTTACTAAGGTTGTATCCACAATTTGGGACTCAAATGGGCCCAAATCAGCCTGCTGCAAAGCATGCATGTGCTCTTGGGGCGGCTCAGTGACATCACTCCTGGGAATAACGTTGCATCGCCCCAGGAGCACACCTGGGAGGCCCGTTCCTGCATCTTTCTCCCCGACTGGCCAGGTGACTTGGAGTGGGGGTGGAGGGTGAAAGTGAGGGATCCTTCGCCCCCATCGAGGGAATGGGATCCCTATGCCTGAATAAAAATGATTCCAAAATACCCATCTGGGTGGTATCATCTTTTATCCAGAGAAGAAAATCTTATAGTGATAGTTCCCCCTTGCAATGCGATCAGCTTTCTGCCTCTATTTCCTTTAAGCCAATAATTCAGATACAGCCTGAGAATGGAAGTGCTGTTCCAGCGGTGCTTGGCATTGAACAGCCTGATAACATGTGACTATTTGAGGCATATCAGTATAAAATACTGAGCTGGAATATAGCTGGTTGGAATACTAAAATACAGTTACCGCACATCAGCTTTTTCTTATCTCAGTATGATATTATTTTACTCCAAGAAATTTGAACCCTAAAAGAAATTGCTCTCCTGGGATATATTCCATTCGCTAGGAATTCCTGCCAAGTGAGAGAGATTCAGGACTAGATTAGCATGTCTTATTTCTACTGCTTTAAACATCACTTCAACTAAGGTTCTGATCTCTCATGATTTGTTTGTGACTGTTCTGGTCATTTTGGACAATTATCTTACTTCAGTTTATCAACCCCCTGCTGGCAGTGTAGTAACCATGAATGAAAATTGGAACATACTAGTGGACTTATATGATGAGTTAGTGGACAGTTATCCAAACACAGTGGTTATTCTAGCAGGTGATTTTAATGCTGAAATTGGCAGAGATAATGAAGCCTTATTAGCCACTTTGCTGGGATCCATTGTGGATAATACTATTTCCCTTAATGCCTGCTAGGTCTTCAAATGACATCAGTATCAGGAAAGCACGTTTGAGGTTTCTTGAATTTTCTTTATCAAGTGGACTTACTATATTGAATAGGTGTACAGAGGTTGACCAAAGGGGTGAGTTTTCTAGTGGAGTGGGAGTGTCACTGATTATTTTTTGGTAGCTTTTGAGTTCTTATACTTGATAAGAAGCTTTGCTGTTCAAGATTTTATGGATGGTGATCTCTTTTTATGATGGTTCCTTTCAAAGTGGACAAGAGCAACTGCTGCAACAGGGTAATGAAATTTGCTGTTCTTATCGGTCTCAGCAATTAGAAGGAAATGTCAGCTGCTTGTTGTATTCAGCAGAAGTTGGTTTTATCAAGGATGCACTCTAGATATCATTCGGTCATGTCTTCAGTTGAGTTATTATATGACCTTTTCACATTATTTGAGCTTTTTTTTTACCTCTATCCATATAAGCATATGAATATATCTGAGTCAACAAACAGAAATAAATGATAAGTCTGTGTCTGACTGTATGTTCCTGCCCCCGAACACTGCAAAAGAAATTCTTGCTGCATAAGTACCCTTAATTAGAGTGTTAATGTATTTTGGAATACAAAAGAAACAAATGTTGGCATGATCAGTGTTAATGTAACTATTTCCTTTCTCAGAAATTATAGCACAGATTTAGTTTTTCTAAATAAATGGTCTAGCTAATAAACTGGTTGCAAAAGAGGCAGGTTGAAAGCTGTGGACTTCAGTGTTTCTTAGTTACTGAAGTTTGGCTGAAACATTGTTAACCTCCTTAAAAGACCAAGGCTGAAAAATAGCTGTTGGTGATGAAGTTCTTCAAATGCATTGACTCTAAAAACTGAAAATTGGGAATAAATTTTTGCAAACATTTTGGAAATTGAACATTCTGAGTTTGCCTAAGTAACTGATAGCTTAAGCAGAAATCAGCAGCAGCAAAATGGAAATTCACCAAGGACTAAGATGAAACTTATGGTAATAGAGGTAGAAGCACAAGTATAATATGAGGATGGGTAAGATGGACTAGAAATGTTGAAAAAGTGATGTGGTGCAAAAGATACGCTGCTTTAGGACTGCTTTAGGACTGTAATAAACTTTTATTTTCAACTCTCAGGTGAACGTGCTGTATTCTACAGTAAAAGCTTTGTTGTTTGGTGCTTTTATCTGGACAACTCTGTTAGCCAGCATCTATCATAAATAGTAATAGGAATCCTTCTTCAGTTAAACAGAAAAATCCCGAAAGACATCCATTATCCCTTTCAGGTGCCTGTGCAAGTCACTTTTGTACTCTCAGCTAGCAATATGTGCAGGGTTGGAAGAAATATATTGAAAAAGATTTTCAGATATTAGGTAAAGGAGGAGCAATCCTGGGCTAAGACAGGCAACTTCTTAAACCCCTATGTACTTTCCTGGCCAAATGTCATGGGTGTCATCTTTATGATGTAATTTCTAGGCTCTGAGTACAGGGCAAGACTTTGGAATTAATTCAGCAAAGTCAAAGTTGATGCTTCTGGCAAACATCCTCAAAGTCCTGCATATCCTCCAGGGCTCTGAACCAATCCTGGTGATTTAGGCCTCATGCAACCCCCAGAGATTGCCAGCCAGTCAGAGCCCCTGAAACTCCACTGATTGAGCCAGCCTCAGCTCATAATTTTCCCTTGAGACAAAGGAATTGCAGCCCTGTATAAGGGCATCAGCTTAGTCAGGCTTGGTGTCAGAAACTTGTTGGGTTGGAAACTTGTTTTAAGGAAGTAAACAAGCACCTTGTGAAGGGTCTGTCAAATCTGTGTATAGGTTCTGTGACAAGGATCTCTGTGAGGTAAAGGAGCGAGCTGGAACTTGAGTAGTATGCCTGTCAGCTGTGGTTAAAAGGTTGGAGTTGAACCTTGAATGCTGAGGAATCTGGAAATCAAAGAATCAAATCTCCCCCTAGTGTTTGTGTTTGGTAAACTACAGCCCATTCAATGAGGAATGAGGAAAACGTGTTTGGTAAACTACGGCTCGTTCAATGAGCAATGAGGAAAACATAACCTCTGAGGAGTGCAGCTAAGAGCCAGTTGTACATTCCATACTGAAACACTCTACACAGACTTTGTAGTGTTACACCATATTTTCTGCAAATAAATGTTAGTTGTTAGTTGTTCAGTTCCATCTGGGTCTTGTCTGTGAAGACAAAATAACTGCAAGAGGGATTATACTTATGTCACAATTAAGTACCATATTATTCGTTAAGGATCACAGATAAGAACCCTTTAGAGAACACAAAGCTTACATGCTACTAGCCAGTTAGATAAAGTTTGTGTCTCCTCTTTTACTGATTTCAGGCAGAAGACAAATAAAAGGAGAAGCTAAAGTACGAGACTGGGGGCAGCCATTAGTCTAGAGGGCAGTTACCTCAGAAGTCCCCCCCTCATCTCTCCTCCTCCCTCCATCCCCTCATCATTACTGCTCCACTCCTAATTGTGCTGACTTGGTAGCTCTAATGATGCGTGGGCAAAAGTGGAAGACCAAGTGCCCATTTATTTATTTATTATTTTATTTTTATTTATTTTATGTCATTTATAGTCTACCTTTCTCTCTGAGACTCAAGGCAGATTACATAGTGTGAGATTAGTACAATCAATGGCAAGGACATTTCCATACCGTGTCAAGGATATTTCCATAAACAACATCATAGGATAAATAAATACAAGTTTACAAAGACATAGCATTAGCAAGGATCCAATATGGAGTTGAAGAATTGCTGAAACAGAGCATAATCAATTCTAGGACTGACATTAGACAACAGGAAGCACAGGTAGTATATAGGAGTACATATTTAAAGCAACAGATAATATGTAAGGCAACATAGTGGTGAAGTCTGTGGTTCCTAACTTATTAGCAAAATATATGAGACCCCCCCCTCCCTACAATGCTGTCTTCCTATCTGAGTAAAAAGGCCTTTTTGAATAACTCGGTTTTGCATTGTTTGTGGAAAGCCAGGAGCATGGGGGCCTCCTCCTGACCTCAGGCAGGCCGTTCCACAGGGTAGGGGCCACCACAGAGAAAGCCCGTGTATGAGCTGCTGTTGATTTCGCCCATGTGCAGGCTGGCACCTACAGGAGACCTTGTTTGGATGAGCAAAGCTGCCGTGGAGGGGCATAGGGAGGGAGGTGTTCCCGTAGGTATGCCGGGCTAAGGCTGTGAATTGCATGGTAACTGATAGGTAACTAAAGGAGTGACTGTAAGATGGGAGTGATGTTCATGCTCCTTCTCACTCCTGCTAACATTCGAGCTGCAGCACCAATTGCAACCTTCTAGTTAACTTAGATGGGAGACCAATGTATAGTGCATTACAATAGTCAAGTTTTGATGTTACCATAGCATGGATCCAGGTGGCCAGCTCAGCTGTGTCGAGGTAAGAAACGATCTTCCAGGCTAGAGTGAGATTGTAGAAAGCACTTTTTTGCAGCTGCCTTAACTTTTTTTTCTAGTAGTAGCACTGAATCCAGTATAACCCCATGGCTATTGACCGAGTTTGCAAGGGTCAGACAAACTCCATCGAAAGTGGGGAGTACAATGTCTTTTAAGATCTCTGGCTTCCCAACAAGCATCACTTCAGTCTTGTCTGGGTTCAATTTCAGTTTGTTATTTTTCAGCCATTTCACCACGGCTGTCAGGCAGCAATCTAAGATTTCTAGCGCATCCTGTGGGGACCTGGATAGTGAGATACAGAGTAGGGTGTCGTCTGCATGTTGATGACATCCAATTTCGTAGCTGCGAATGAGTTCTCCTAAAGGTTTTAGGTAGAGGTCAAATAACATGGGAGATAAGATTGCACCCTGTGGAACGCCACAAGATAGTTTCCATTCTGAAGGTAGCTGATCTCCAATGGCAACCCTTTGAGTCTGTTCCATGAGAAACTATTTGAACCAGTCCGGGTCACATCCTTTGATGCCCACTTATATTTCCAAGTGGCTCAACAGGATGGCATGGTCTCCTGTGTCAAAGGCTGCAGATAGATCCAGGAGGAGTAATTAAGGAGGCATGGTCTTTGTCTATATTCAGACAGAACCGTTACAAAGAGTAACGTCAAAAAGTACCATTACAAAGAGTAACGTCAAAAAGTATGAACAGGAATTACTGAAGATTTACAGAGATGGCAAAACTTAAACATTTAATGGTTAGGAAGAATTGCAGCCGTAAAAATGAATATCATCAGGATTGTATCATCAAGCAGTGGTGTTAGTTTGGATTACAGATTGGATTATGAATCCAAGCAACAGATACATTACATTGAAAACTGGATGCTAAAGAAGGTATCCATAGTTATTTATGGATAAAGAAATCATGCAAATCTATTCATAAGCAAGATGGGACTCGCACTGTAATGGATGGCCTACTTAAAATATGGTTCCAATGCAGAAATAGATTGAGCCCACCAATTTCCCCATTGATGTTGCCAATTAACGCCTACTGTGATGCAGCAGTTAGGAGCAGAATTGATCAACCTAGGTTCTTTAGATGGTACATTACTCCCAAAGGCATTATGAGGATTAGTAAGGGTTACAGTGGATATTGTTGGAAATGTCAGAATATGAATGCAACATTTTACCATATGTGGTGGACTTGTAAGGAAGCAAGAAAATACTGGATAAAAATACATGAAGAGATGCAAAAGTTCCTCAAACTCAGATTTGAATTAAATCCAAAAAGTATGCTTTTAAATATCTTACCAACGAATGTGAGAAAAGATCGAGACCTCTTCCATTATATGGTGACAGCAGCGAGAATATTGTTTGCAGGTAGATGGAAAAATGATGCCTGTCCTGGTCTCTCAGAGTGGAGAGATAAGATTTATGAATATGCTTCAATAGCCAAACTGACTACCTACTTACAAAATAGACCAATAACTGAGTTCTGGAGAAAATGGAAGTATTTCTTCGATTACTTAGGCTAAACTAATTAACACAAAAATTTAGAGGGAGGGAGAGAGAAGTGGAAATGTTACATAGTTAGGTTTAAGGAAACTTGAATATATTGCTTGTTCTACTTCCAAAGCTATCATACCTATATTGTTTGTATGATTATTGGTTGTATAAGATTGAATAACTTTCAATTTATTGTCTAATTTGAATCTGTATAACTTTTATATTATGCACTTACTTTACTTCAATTTCTTTGCTTTAATAAAATTCTTTTTTTTTAAAAAAGAATTTTAATAAAATTCTAGAGTTTTCTAAGAAGTTCTGGAGTTGGTCAGCTACTGTTCTCTCAATCATTTTGCTCAGAAAGGGCAAGTTAAGAGACTGGACAAAAACTGACCACATCAGTTTTGTCTAGGGATGCTTTTTTAATTAGCGGACAGATAACTGCCTGTTTGAGTGGCTGGAGAAAGGTTCCCTGAGTTAATGATTGATTTACAGTAGATCTCAGTGGTTCACTTATGTGATCTTTACTTGATTTTAACAGCCAAGATAGGCAAGGATCAAGTGCACAAGTACTGGCTTTCATAGATGCTAGGATCCTGTTAAGGTCTGTCATTGTAATTGGTTCAAAGCAGTCCAAATGTAGGGCATATTGTGTATTAAGCATTTCTTCTATCTCATTTGCATTGCAGCTAGCATGTATATCAGAGCGTATTCGCTATTTTATCAGCAAAAAACTTAGCAAAATCCTCGCAGCTAATTGTCTGTTCTTGGGACTGTAAAAGTTAAGATTTAGGGGTTAGAAGGTGTCTGGATACCCTGAACAATTGGGATGATCATGAAGTAGCCGATGCAATGGTTGCCAAAAAGTAATGTGTTTCTTTGCTGCTTTCATTTCTGCTTCATAGATTCTCCAGTGCGTTCTGTAGCAAGTTCTGTCAGCTTCTGTGTGAGTTTTATGCTGGCATCTTTCTAGACATCTTCCAGCTCTCTTCAGATCAGCCAGCTCCATGGTAAACCATGGTGCCGGCTTCTGTCCCAAGGGCCGGAGGGGTCGACAAGGAGTAATAGTGTCAATAGCTGCAAGGAATTTTGTGTTCCATGCTCCTACAGCAGCTTCTGGGGGGCATGTTTCTGGAATTCTAAAATCCCCCAAGTCATTTTGGAATCTGTAAGGGTCTATGAGCCTTTGTGGGCAAATTATTTTAACTGGACCCCCTATTTTGTGGGTTGTTAGGGCAATATTTATTTAATATATTTAACACTCTATCTTTCTCCCCAGTGAGCACCCACAGTGGCTTATGTTGTTTTCCTCTTCTCCATTTTATCCTCATAAATAACAACAACAACAACAAACAAAAACTGCACTTATGTATCTGGTATAGACAGATTAGTGCCCCATGAGGAGGGGTGAACAAAGTCAGTATTGTCATTTCCCCTCCCAACACAGCTGGGGACCTGGGGCTGAGTGGCTTACCCCAAGGCCACCTACTGAGCTTATGGCAGTAGTGGATTCAAACTGGTAGCTGATTCGCAGCTGAACCGCTTAACCACTGTGCTATAGCAGCTCGCATAATAACACTGAGAGGTAGTTTAAGCTAACAGTATGTTACTGGCCCAGGGTCGCTAGCATACTTCTATGGTAGAGTGGAGATTTGAACCTACGTCTCCCAAAACCTACTTCTGTGCTTTTACCGCTACACCACACTGTCTGCCGTGGAGACTAATCAGATGGGGAGGCCAGGCTTGTTGATTGGGATGGACAGCAGGCAGGGACAGTCCCAAGATTTTGGGATGTGGAGGACGAGCTGGATGTTTCTCCAAAACCCTGCCATTCATCCCGAGAACAGGAGGTCTGTGGTTGGCTGACAGACCTGCCTAACAGAGTTTGAAGGGGTAAGATTGGTGTGCCCATGGCTACAGAAAGCCCACCTCCTTGGTTGCCTAGGGAATTCACCCCCAACTCCTGGCTGAATAGGGCAGAATGGAAGCTCTCTAGATGGCTAGGAGAGCTGCCAATCAAGGGTAAGTGGGCTATGATTAGGGTTTCCAATGGCAACAGAAGGTCTAGGCCCATTGTTGCCTAGGAAATCAATGGATCGGCACCAGCCTGTCTGCAATTATGGGTCGTTCATGAAGCTAACGAAACAGGCCCCAAAGTCGTGAATTTTGTGATAATTTCATGATAACCGTGGCCCCACAAACGCTGTTTCATGATACATGAAACGGCCTGTTTTGTGATGAAATTTGCTTCATATTTCTATTCATGCCCATGTCTAGTCCTTGTTGGTTGCAGCTGTTTTTGATTGGGTGCTCTCTGCAAATGTGAATGTAGTACCTCCAGGACTCTTCTGAAGTATCTCCAAGCAGTGGAGAAAAGCCAGAACTGGCTCTTTAGTTTTGGGGAAGTGAGCACCAGAAAATTAATAGGTGGGTGTCGTGGTGCCCATGGGTACCAGAGTGCCAGAGTGGGGCTCACTGATGTAAACCTTCCCCAAACAGTTCCAATGAGAAATAGAAAATAATGCCACCAATCCAGAGTTCATCATCATTATGCCATCAACAAAGAGCAAAGCAAAGTGCTACCAAAAAAAGACTAGAGATGGAGATACACGACGCTGCCCTATACCAAAGTCAGATCATTGGCTGATCAAAAACAGCACTGTCTACACTGACAGGCTGCAGCTCTCCAAAGTTTCAGGCAGAGGTTATTTACATTACTTACTACCTGATCCTTCTAACTGGATATGCCAAGGATTGAACCTAGGACCTCCTGCATGCAGAAGAAATGCAACAAGCCATGGCTCCACTTCGAGAAGCAAAGAGCCACCCCACGAATGCAACCCTTGATAATGGTACCAGACCATTTAGCCACGACACTTAGTTCTCATAGTTCTCATAGTCCATAGTTAAATAAAGAAAATGTTGGTTGGAGTGATCTAACCCGTCTGTTCAAAAAAAGAAATGGACTTTCCCCCTGAACGCTAATATTAATGAGCCCAAATGTGTGTTGCAGTGCATATTTCTGATGAAGACTTGTATTAACAGAACATGCTGCGGAACATGAAATTGTAGTTTACTGAAATAGTATTTCATATGTGTCATGAAATGTATGATTGCTTCTGTGCTCTTACAGAAGGTTACAGTATTCTAATTTGGAGAGGAGAGATGCTTGAATGGCTGTAAAGAGTTTGCTCTTGCTTGGCACTCCCATAATTTTGGGGCAGTTTGGGATATAGGGGATACACAAACAAAGGCAATGCGTTGTATTTCATCTGGAGATTTTACAGCACTTTATAAACATTAATGAATTAGGCATGACAACACCCCCTGTAGAGTGTTATTAAGACTGCTTAAATCATTAGCAACGCTGCTGCACAAGAATAATCTCCCTTACAGTATGTTAGCTCAGCTGCCTGTGCTTCACTTTATGCAATTTACTTAGTGCAGACTCATTTGCATTAATTTTGTCTACATGTTATTGACTTATAGAAACTCAGAGCCTAGTCTTCATATTACAGCTGCCATATTGAAGGTGCTGCCTATTTATCAACATGTCAGTTATTTTTTATGGGGCAAGTTTAGTGTGGAATGGTGCACTATGTGAATTGGGCACTTTGCATCAGCCTGAAAAGAAGAGCTTGTAGTAACATGTTGAAACACACCCAGACTTTATGGTTGAGCTGTTCCACATGTGACAAATGGCTTACTACATTGAAAACAGCTGCTAAAGGAAATAGTTTACAATCAAATGGCTGTAATGTGTAGAGGAACACTGATGTATCATGGCTGAACTTTAAACTTTGACTCTGCAGAGTACTGGTATAGGATCTTCAGTAACCATAATTTCCTCACAAAGGCAACAGCAACACAAAGTATACATAAAGAGTAGTAAGCATTGATAAACTTTGATTAATGTGTTAATTTGAAGTCTTGTCTGCTTTTTCATATAGAAGTTTAAGTTTGATACTTATGCATAATTAATACATTTGTTCATATTTTAGACATAGCTGTACTACTCATATCAGACTGCATTTGTATGGGGAACAGGAAACTTGGTTGTCAGCGGATATCATATCTACCATATACGTAGCCAATCTTCAACAAAATGAGATACAAGGGTCTCAAAGACAGCAGCGTCACAAATGCTGCAGATAAGATGTTATTGCAGAAGCCATCTGCTCTGTGGGGAGTGTTTGTATATTTTATTAACACCAATAACATTAAACTAATTAACAACAATCCCTCACAAAGCAATATAGTACTTAAATATTCCTGAACGGGAAAATAGATGTGCTTAATGAGATAGCTGTGCAAAGGGTTTTGTTTTTAACCCTACAGAACTGTTGCCTTTTGGAAGCTCCTAATTTCAAAATTGTGAACACTAGTTAACATACTGTTTTAGATAATTGCTCTCAGTAATTACAAAGATCTCTTTTGTCAATTCATACTGAGTGAAATTTTGGGTAAACTGTTAGCAACTGCTTTTCCTGTCTGCATCAGTAACTGTCAGCTGTTGAATGGATCATTTTGTTTAAAATGGTTTCCGTTGCTGATGGAAACATAGTTATGCTAGTAGAGTATATACTTCCATTTCTTGCATCTGACCATTTCCCTTGACTGTTCTTTGGATTTTGTCTCTGGCAAGGAGTGGTAGTCATATTAATTTGCTACCTTGGTTCTGCTTTGATTATTCTGTTAAATGATCTTTATTTAACTCTGAAGCTTGGTGCAGAGCCTGCAGGAATGTTGCTTCAGTTGGTTACTGTTCACTTCGCAATCCTCAGCATCTAAAGGAAGAAGCTGATTGCATATCAAAAGTAGTGGAGTAAGCATGAAAGTTATTAGAAATGGGAGATCATTCCTTAGCAGGAAATATAGACTATGTTCACAGTCTTGTGCACACTTCATTGGGAGGAAGTTCCACTGAACACTGTAAAACTTGTTTCTTATTAAATGTAGATACGATCATATTTTAAGTGTGGAAAGTACTGACTTTTAGTTTTTATAAAAGGGGTGTTATGTGATATGTTGCACTGACCTGGATAACCCAAGCAAGCCTGATCTCGTCTGATCTTGGAGGCTAAGCAGGATTGGCCTTCATTAGTAATTGGATGGGAGACCTCCCATGAAGATCAGGATTGCAGAGGCAGGCAATGCGGACTACCTCTCATAGAGCTAAACCATACGAGATGAATTACACGAGGATGCTCAAGTGAAGGGAGACGCAATGTTAGCTAGGAAGTGTAGTTTGAATTTAACCTTTCTCTACAGAGCCAGCTAGATCGTTCCTTGGAAGATTTGTTAATAATTGACACAGCATTCGGGGAGGCAAAGAGGAAATTAACCCTCTGAAGAGCGATCTTTGCTGACTTTGTGATGATGGAGAGTGCCTTCAAGTCAGACTTGACTTATGATGACCCTTGGTAGGGTTTTCATGGCAAGAGACTAACAGAGGTGGTTTGCCATTGTCTGCCTCCACAGCCCTGGTCTTTGTTGGATGGCTCTGTAGAGAGGTGAAATTAATATGCCCTCTGAGGAGCGATCTAGCCGGCTCTGTAGAGAGAGGTGAAATTCAAACTACGCTTCCCGGCTAACATTGCAACTCCCTTCACTTGAGTGTCCTCATGTAATTTGTCTCATGTGGTTTAGCTCTTAGTCTCTTGCCATGAAAACCCCACCAAGAGTCGCCATAAGTCAGCTACAACTTGACAGCACTCTCCAGCACCAACATTACTCAACATTAAAGAATTCTTTCCTTGCACCGTTTGCTGTTCCTTCTTCATTTTGAAGTGAATGAAATGTTTTTAAGGTTTTACTTGCTCAGAACATAATCTGTTAAGATTTTTTTAATGTAAAATAATCTACAGAATTAGATTATGATGGATCCTATGTATGCCGTAGACATATATCTGTATATATTATAATAGTCGTGTGGCACCATCTGCAGATACTTAAATCCGTGGAGCAGGGCCAAGGATTTTTTTATGGTGGAATCCCCCTTGCTTTGCAGAAAAATCTGAAAGCCAGGAAGAAAATGTAGGGGTTTAAAAAAAACCTAAACAAAGGAGTGCAACACAACTCTGTTGGAGCAGTGAAGGAGAGCTACTGTAGCAGAAAGCCTGTGGCAGCGCTTCAGCTGACAAATTAGCTGGTGAATGGTTGGCCCGCTGAATGAGGTAGGGAAGATGGGTGGTGCGGAGAGTGGAGGGCAGGCAGAGTACCAGGGAGGGAGACAGATCTCTATTGCTGGGGGGAGGGAAAGGGGTGGAATGAGGAGCTGCAAACACTGCCACCATGTTAGCTGGGTATACAGAAGAGTTATTGTTGCTCTCTTCACTGTCATTGCTGCTCTCAGTCTTGTTGCCTCCAAGCCCGATGCAGCTGCAGTGGCAACAGTGGAGGCGGGTGGGTGTGCAAAGAGGTGGGGGAGCACTGGTACATCCTCCTGATCTGTCCAACACCTCTGAGGCATCAACACTGAATGCAGATGGGTGGGCAAGGAGTAGGAAGAACCTTTGCTGCCCATCCCGTCTTCCCCCGCTGATGAAACTGCTCCACCACTGGATTTGAGTCTCCACCCTGTGAGTCTCATGGGTCCTCACCTGTGCAAACGATTTCCAAGTATGTATTATTTAAATGTGACTGATTTTGTCTGTAGTTAATGTTTTAATGTCTTACGTGGGTTGCCCTGTTGGTCTGTAGTAGAAGATCAAGATTCGGGTCCAATAGCACTTTAAAGATACCCTGGAAATCTAGTTGGTCTTTAAGGTGCTACTGGACCCAAATCTTGCTGTTTTAATATCTTTTATAAGTAATGTAGTTCCAGGAGTTCATTGTTTTAATTATAATGAAATATTTATCATGTTTATCTTGATATCCATACATGCTGATAATTCTGTTGTAACTATTTCTAAATAATACTCTTTTGTTTACAACAAACATTATTCTCCATTTTTAAAAATTTCAGATGGCAAAAACTAGGGTGCGTATGCAGAGCTGGCACTGGGTGCAGCAGTTTGCAGCTATATTGAGTATATTCACATTTTTGCGTATAGTATAGTATAGTATAGTATAGTATAGTATAGTATAGTATAGTATAGTATAGTATAGTATAGTATAGTATAGTATAGTATAGTATAGTATAGTATAGTGCACCTATACTATACGTTTCAAAATATGCCAAATACAATTTTATAAACTAAATTATAAATGAGGGATTGTATGTTAAAGAAGTAAAATACATTGAGGCTTGGTATTGCATATATTTCAAAACCATGATCACCCCATTTCTAGGGGATTTTTTGGCTGGGAAAGCTTCAATGGCTTCAACATTTCTGGGATCATACACCTTGAGGTCAGTTAAGAATTTTTCCTGTTCTTCAAAATTCTTCAAAAGCAAAACAGGTATGTTCATTTCACTGATGCTCTTTCAGCTGTGCAAAATCAGCCCATTATTGATTGCCCAAGGGAACAGAGAATGTGATTCAAGTATAGCTATCTGTTTATGGGAAAAATTAGAGAAGTATTGCAAACATAAGTTCCTAAAGCATTTCTCCATCAAATATGGAAACCAACTACAGGTGGTAGGATTTCCTTTAACTTCTATCAGTTTAACACCAGTAAAATAGGGATGGTGATGAGACTGCCTTCTTATGATCTCTATTTCTGTGGTGTGACTAACAAGTTCTTTCCATCTTTTGATAAGGATTGGACCACAGTGTGTTCATGGAAGAGAGCTAGGTTAACATGGGCAACCTGAGCCTTCTGCTCAGGACAGTGACTCACAACCTTTATTTAGGCTGTAGTTAAAATCATAATTAAAACACTAAAATTATAACTGCTGTTCAGTTCCCTCTTCCTTCTTCGTTTCTCTATTCGTTTCAATGTGGCTTTACTAGTGTTTCGTATAGTCTTATCATAAGTAAAGTGTAAAAAATAAGGTGAAATAAAAATAATACCTGGTAGTTCCAACAAAGGCTGGCTTTTAGTACCTGTTGGAGGACACAAAATGGAAGGTGGTTATTTTGGTGCTTGTGCTACTTTAGTGATTTTTAGGTAACACAAGTTTTATGTCAGGCAAAGTATTCCAGGAAATTTGAAAGCTGATGGCATTGTAAATATTTAAGATGGTTTAAAAGGTTGTCCCCTTCTCAGTGTTTGTGGGGAATTAGTTGCTTATATTGCCTTAGGATATTTTTTTTTTGTTTTCCCTCACAAAGAACTGCTAAATGAAAAAATTGTTCTACTGTATATATTTGATTGGCACAAATATTCACAAGCTTACAGCATGAACTAGAATTATTGTACCTTTTCCAACATTTACTTTGCAGTGTTGCGTTAACTACAGCTGGGCATCTGTGCTCCTCATGTAAGACTGTGCTGTCTTTAGCAGTAATGCAGATGGATTGTTTGAGGATGTATGTGGGAAGAAGGCAATGAAAGTCATCAACATTGATAAGTGGCTGTCTTGCTTTTGGGTTCTTGTTGTCTTCATTGCTTATGGTGGAGTCATTTGGAATTAAGCAGGTCTAGTCTTCTGAATAATTCGGTACCTCTGAACTGAAGACCATTTTTACATGAATAAAATTACACTGTACCTACTACTTTTAAAAGTGCTTTTGTAAATAAAATATTATGCTAATGCCTGTTTTGTAACAGTCTCAAGATATATTTTAGAATATCAAACTAAGCATTCAGTTTCAGGAAGTTAAACTTCAGTCACAAAATTGGCTTTTGTAACGGGGCATTGCCATAATGACATCCATGTGCCAGGAGATGGTTACAGTAATCATTGATTTCAAAGGATGTCATGTGAGGGGTAGAAAAGAGTTCTTGCTGAAACTCTTGAAACACACTTTTCATTATAGAAATTGCTCAAACAATCCATTGATCTCACCAAAGGCCATTTATCACTTCTTTATGAGGATAAAAAATAACAAACACATTTTGAGAATTTTGAGAAAAACATTTTGAGCTTCAGAGAAGGCAAGTCTTATGTACAGCCAGGGCTTTTTTTCAGGGGGAACGCGGGGGAACAGAGTTCCGGCACCTCTTGAAAATACTTGGCAATAGTGCTTGAAAATAATATGATTTCAAAGAATCCCATGTGTTTCTTCCTCATTTCCCTCTTGAGTGTTCCTCCATCTCTTTTCCCAGAAAAAAACCCTGTGTACAGCATATAGAAAATCATTATTAAGCACAGGCCATGCATTAATTTCTAAAATAACCCTTGATGATTTATTAAATACGGTGGATAGTAAAATACTAAATAAAGAATTCTGGAGGGAAAAAGATTCTTAATGCTTTCTGTTACCCAGTTTAATTTGTCTTCTTTACAAGTCATGTGTGATTGCCAAAAAATTGTGTAAAACCGAACACAAAGGCTGCTGTAATCAACTGTGGTAATGTGCTTGTGCTGAAGTCAAAACCTGATCCAAGTTTTAGTGTTCTTCATCCATAATGACCAGCAGGAACCATTGTACCAGTATGCTAAGATGGCAAAGCGCTAAGTATGCTAAGATGGCAAAGCATTTTTTATTCGTTTTGGATAGTGTCACATACCCCTCAAGAAAGGCAGAAGCAACACGAGGTGGAGAGCCCTGTGTCCTCAGTCTTACTTAGGCCTGTTTGGCTATTGCTTGCCCCTAAAGCAGCAGCCCACACAAACTCATCAGGTAGCTGCCTGCCACCAACTATCACTTAGAGATCTGAGGCAGACTCTGACAGGCCTAGTTCTGCTCTCTCTCTCACACATACTTATACTTCACTAGTTAAATATGCAGCCTTGCTCACTAAAGAGCAGATCTACACACGAATTCCTTTACTCCCATCTGTTCTGGGGATGATGCAGGCCTTCTTTAAAAAAATGATAATTTGGGGGGCAGGGTGGAAACAGAATAAGAAGCCTTGGATGCAATTACTTGCGGAGGAAAAATAAAAACAATGGAAGGATTTCATACATACAGGTAAATTCAAAACAGAAAACCACACAAAAAGCGAATGAAACCTGAATGAACTGGTTTCCTAACTTACTGGCTTACGGACCCTGAGCCATGTCAGCCTGACATGGGCCTATCAAGCAGGGGACTCCTCCTTCCCTTGCTTGCTCCTGAGAAAAGCAAATATAACTATTACTTAAGGGTTTTATCATTTTTTCTATATTTGCGTTCTCTATATGGATAGATGCTTGTTGCCTGTTTCAAATTGTACAAAGCTGATCCAGTGATCCCTCTTGGATAAACCATGTCCCTTTCTGTGGGATTTGTTATTGGCTGGCTGTTCCTGGTGTTTCTAGAGATGCTGCCCAAAGAGAGTGTTTGATTTGGTAGTTTAATTAACAGGGGAAATCATGGGGACCAGGATAGGATTAATGGCAGGTAGGAAATGTGCTGCATCAAGTGGACAAGATAGGAGATTACTCTGTCAAAATTTAAAATTTTGGGCATAATAAAGTCACAAATATTTGCATACCCAAATGTAATATATTTTAGTAAATAGTTATATGGACAGTGTAAGACAGCAGACCGTGATGCCTCTGTGGTTTTCTTAATACTCATTTTGCTGTGTGCTGTTGCCGGCATGTATCTTCAAGATAGGAATAAAATGCTTTACATGCATTTTGCATGCACTGTGGATTGGGATATCTTTGTAAACCGTTAATGATTCAGAGACAAATAGATTAGTATTAGAAAGGTCCAAAGTTAGAGAAGGAACCTGAGAATGTTGTAATGTAAATATGTGTGCATAAAAAGGTGTCAAAGTGTATGTATTATCTTAAAGTCATATAGTTGGGAAGAACATGTATCTTCTCAAGAGTAAAAAGAATCCAGTAGCACTTTTAAGACTAACCAACCTTACTGTAGCATGCGCATCTGACGAAGAGAACTGTGATTCTCGAAAGCTTATGCTACAGTAAAGTTGGTTAGTCTTAAAGGTGCTACTGGAGTCTTTTCGATTTTGCTACTACAGACTAACACGGCTAACTCCTCTGGATGTCTTCTCAAGAGTGTTATTAATGCATAACTTGCTGAAGATTATTCTCCTGGCACTGAAGAGCATCAGTGTATGTTCAAATCTGTGGATGCTTAAATCTAGAGACGAGCTATGAACAAACAAGACAGATCATTTGACACACCTAAAAAAATGCCACAGGTTTGAAGAAAAATCTGAAATTAAAAAACCCTAGAAATAAAAAGACATGTTTTTTAATCCTGTAGCCTTAAGAAATGAGTGGACTCAGTGGCTGTTGCTAGGTAACCACAGTAGTTTTGCTAGCCTTCAAGCCTTGGGTCTTGTCAGTAAAAAAGCAGAAGGGCCAGGCAGGGCCCTTTCCAGACCTTTGAAGGAAGACTCATTGGAGCCAGGCCTAGCAGTTACCACCAGCTGACTTGATTACCATGCAACTTGCATGACTCACTCAAGACTGGCTGCTTCCTACAGTTCAACAGCAGCCACCCCATGAAAGCTAGTGCGGTTATAGTGGTTAGCGTTTCAGACCCAGGAGAATCCCTGCTTTCCATAGAAACTCGAATCCCTGCTTTCCATAGAAACTCGATGGATGACATTGGGCCAATTACACATTCTCATCCTATCTTACCTCGAAGGGTTGTTGTAAGGATAAAGTGGAGGAGAGGAGAATGAAGTTATTTTGGGGTCCTGTTGTGGAGAAAGGTTGGGTATAAATGAAGTGTAGAATATAGCTGAAGATGAGTGGGGGCAGATAAAAGGTTGGTTCATTGGTGAGTGTGTAGGAGACAAAGGAAACAAAGGTAGATGAGGGTATGGGGTCTTCCAGGAGGAGGGAAAGAAAGAGGAGTGAGGGGAGGGGGATATAGAGGGAAATGAGGTGCCTCACCCAACTCCTCGCAGGTTCCTTATCAAGCAACTAGCCATGGAAGCCAGCACCGCACAACTTGACCGAGCCTAGTGACTGCCACTATGTAGCTGGGCTATAGTTTTTCAAGGTAGAGGATGCTGGTGGAGAGAAAGCTGAAGACGGGGGCAGGCAAAGGTAGTCTGGCTAGTGGGTGAGAAGAATATAAGAAAGCATGAAAAAGAAGCAGGAAAAGGGGAAAGGGTAATAGTGGGTTTCAGGGAAGAGAGAGGAAACCATGACAGAGGGGGAATGAAATGCCCTCCACAAGGAGGGTCCCTGACTTATAGGCATACTAAATCTTTTTGCTTATGGTATAAGTTATCTTTACCATTTTACAGTCTTTGGAACAATATCAGAATAATTTTTTGGGGTATAGAACTACGATAATGTAATTGAAGAAATACAAGAGAACCATATCTTTAATGCAAACTGACTTGGATTTCATCCTCTTGAAAAGTGGTGTTACGAAAAGTGTTACTTCAGTACTTTTCCATGGATCAAGGCATGTATGTTAAGTTTGAATTTATATCTTCGGGATTATTCCAGCAACTCTCGAGACAGTATCTGAATCATTTTTAAGGCTACAGAACCATGATAATGTGACAGAAATAATAGCATGTAGTATCCTTTGTATTAATCTGGGGAGTTATCTACAAAGGTCTTGGTACATGTTTAGATTCTTGAAAAAATTCTAGTTGCAATAATGGAAGTTTGCACTGGAACTTTGATGTGCTATATATGAGTTTGTATGAAAGAAAATGGGGTGTATATAGCTTTTGAGGGAAAACTTAACAGGAACACAGAAGTAATTCGTGGGTAGAGGGATGCTTGCCTGTATTAGTAGGAGATGTACCATTTGACTGAGTCAAAGAGAGAGATCAATAGGATTGTCATAGTGTTATCAAGGATAAAATATTGTTATTGGAATGATGCTTTCAGTTGTAGTGCCCATATTAAAAAGAAAGACTCACAAGAATGTCATCTGGTTAAACCTTACTAGAAGTGCTAATAAGTGACATATCTAGATACCTTCATTCAAAATAAAATAATTAGTAAGTGTAAGTTCATCTACGGTTTTCCTGTGCAGTCCCACATGGGACTACGCACGCGCAGGCCTGCCGACTTCGGAAATTTTTCAAAGCTCAAAACACTAGGGGGCGCCCTCGCCTCTCAGCGCGCATGCCCGGCCGTCTTTGCCGCTGAAAACGGCTCCTAAGAGGCGGGGCGTGCCCGACATACCCTCAGTTCCTTGCCCAGTACTGTCAACAAAACAACTTAGAGGTCAACTATTCCAAAACAAAAGTTATGGCCTTTGCAAAAAACAAGACCCCAAAAATTTATCACTGGTCTTTAAATTCCATTCCTATTGAACAAGTTTCATATTTCAAGTACTTAGGTTTCTTTTTCCAGACTAATAGCCAAAGAACGGCTAATACAAATTCTGTCATCTTAGATGCCAAAAGAAGCTCTGGGGCAATTCAAAAATTCTATTGGTATAAAGGAGGTAAATGCCTGACTGCGGCCCTCAGACTATTCAAGGCTAAATCCCTCTCTCAGCTTACCTATGGAGCCCCAATAAATGTCACCTCAAATTTAAAGAAGCTGGACACAGTTCAATCTAAATTCCTAAGAAAAATCTTACAAGTGCCCCATGGTGTCCCAAATGCACTTATCAGAATTGAAACTGGCATGATTACAGTAGAGGCAAGGTTGTGGATTGCAGTAACCTTGTACTGGCTAAAATTAGTTTTCTGTCCCAAAGGGCTCACAAGTCTAATAATATTGGATCCCTTTGCCCCCCCCCCCCATGGCTCAGGGCGCTGGATAAGAAGTTACTTTCATACGGTCTTTCTAAACAATACCTGTGCTCTATGGGTTACGAAAAAGCTAAAGACATAGTAAAACAGAGGATATTAGATATTGCAAGGCAACATGATATAATCAGAATAGAGAAATGGCGAGATCTTTTGGAGCCCCCCAATAGGGTAACACCTATGCCTTATCTCCTCAACCTATCAAATCAGGAGTACAGACGAATTTTCACACTAATGTGACTGGATGTTTTTCCCTCGGCTGTCCTCGAAGGGAAGTTTTAAAAAATCCCTTATGAGGAAAGGATTTGTCCCTGCTGTGAGGAAGGGATAGAATCATTAGAACACATTATATTTGATTGCAAGGTGTATAACAATCTTCGCAAATCTCTTCCTCTTTTTTCAACTTTGCCCCTTACCCGTAACCAAAGGATATGCACTCTGAGGGGTTTCTTTTCAGATAGACATCCTAAGATCACATTTCAGGTGGCCAGATTTGGTTGGATTGCTTCAAGGATCAGGAAATCCTGAGTGTCTAAGTGAATGATTTTATTGTACCACTGAGAATTTTAAAGTTTATACTATTGTATCACGAATGATTTTACCCAGGTATTGTGAATGGTTTTATTGATGTTTTATTTTCTTCTGTGGTACCTTTTATTGGTGTTTTTGTAAATTGTTGGTCACTGACCGTGGAAAATAAACTACTACCCCCAGTTCCTCTTTTGCCGCCGACTTGAGAGGTTCTAGCTCGTCTGTTATCCAGCGTTACTCAGCGAAACTGTAAGAATGTCGGAAAAAGCTTTGTTTAAGAAGTGCGTGTCTTGCGATCGCAAGATGACGAAGTCTGATGGGCATTCTAACTGTCTCTCTTGCTTGGGGGAGACCCATAATACACAAGCTTGTAGACACTGCCGTACGTTCACCCCGAAAGCCAGAGCCGAGCGCGCAGGTCGACTTCAGGCCTCCTTATGGCAGCGTACCATGGCAGCTACTGATCCGGTCCCGCCCAAACCTTCGACATCAGGTTCATCTAAACCAACATACATCGTCGGATCCAAAGAAGAACACCCGGCCGCTGCCGTCTACATCGGTTTGCAGCGCTTCGGAACCAATGGCTTCAATGTCGGATCCGATGTCGTCGGAACCCAGACCTAAGGCCCCTTCGGAACCACCTACCATACGCTCTCACTTGAATCGTGAAGGTTCCTGGACTCCGAGGACATGGGAACCAAGGACTCCTCGAAGCGGAAAGAGTTCAGACCAATGGAACCACTGCAGCGAGCCCAGTATTCCAGAGTCTTTGGATCCGGCCAGTTCTCAGATAGCTTCGGGCTCCGACCTAAGTAAAAAGAAGAATAAAAAGCATCATTCTTCTAAACGCGACAAACAGGCCTTGGAAGCCATGATAACCTCGCAACGGCCGGCAGACCATCAGGCTACAGGGGTCTCCAAACCACTGAGGAAGAAACGCTGTGGTTCCGATGACCATCAATCTCGGGGAAACACTCCCCGCTCGAGGGGTCCTAATGAGGAAGAGGTACCTGTACTTGAAAAGCCCCCTACACCATCGGGGGGATCCAGGTCATCCCCTCAGAAGTCATGGTCCTCCCGCTCCTCTCGAGGTGAAAGAGGCCGCTCGAGGGAAAGGAGAGGCTCCCGTCAGGATCGTGAAAGTTCTTATTTTGGTTCTCATTTGAGATCTCCTCCACTGCGTCGACATTACAGGGAGGATTCCTATTACTCTGAGCTTGAGTTTTGGGACCGTTCGATATCGCCCTCCCTGCGGGCTTATTCCTACCCGGGCTCCAGGAGGACCCCTAAACTTTCTGATTCTGAACAAGACGACAGTGCCTGCTTTGACCGACCTTATGACTCTCCTCCGTCTGATTCCCTGGATGGGACTCTTGGACCTTCGGAGGAAGCGTCCCCGACGGATGATTTTCGTGCCTATAATGAGCTTCTCCAGAGAATGGCGAAAGCACTTGAGTTGGAAGTGGCTTCTACGGAGCCACACTCAAATGATAAGATTCTGAGGCACATTTATTCTGGTTCGACCCCAGCAGTTGCGTTTCCTATGATCGAGGGTTTTGTTGAGCTCCTCACGGGGCTGAATTTGAAGCCCGCTTCCACACCTGCAACCAACAAAAGAGTGGAGAACTTATATCGGGTCAAAGATGATCTATGCCTGTTTTTGTCTTTACATCCTCCTCCGTCATCTCTGGTAACTGAGGATATGCAAACCAGACCTAAACAGGGTTCGCTTTCGGTTCCGTCTGACAAGGAAAGCAGGAAAATAGATTCGATGGGCAGGAAGGTTTATACATCTTCAGCCTTCGCCATTAAAATTGCTAATTATGCAGCCATGATGGCTGCCTACCAGTTATTGCTATGGAACAAGGTAGCTACCTTCGTCCCTCATTTGCAAGAGGACCAAAGGATTTTCCTTCGGGTGATCCAAGAAGAGGCGGTTCGTTTATCTTGCCATCAGATCAATGTGGCCAGAAATATGGCAGATACTTCGGCGAGAGCCTTACTTTCTGCACTTGTCATCCATAGATTTGCTTGGTTGAGGTCGACCGCTTTGCCTGTAGAGACAAGAAATAGAGTGGAGGACCTCCCGTTTGAAGGACACACACTCTTCTCGGATAAGACCGATGAATATTTATCTAAGAAGCGCAAGGATAGGCTTACAGCCCGCTCTTACGGAGTAGTGCCTCAACACCAGGCTTACAACAGATCTCAATATAGGCCCTTTAATAGAGGCCGCTCGCAGCGTTTTCACCCCTACCACGGGTATGGCTCCCAGTCTCAACAACGTTATCAGAACCCTCAAACGTCTTTCTCTCGGAGGAGGCTGGGCCAAAGGAATAAACAGGGAGGCCATCAACAACAGGCTAAAGAACCAGCTCATGCTCAGAAGCAATTCTGACTATTACAGGGACCTGACCCTCTGTTTGGAGTCAGGCTAGCCCCCTTTTTTTCTGAATTGTGTTGTATTTGTTCTGATTCTTGGGTGTTACAAATGGTTAAACATGGTTATAAAGTTGAGTTTTCACAATGGCCTGGCCTCCAATTGCCTACTTTCTCCCCCCAGAGTACTCAACCAGGGGTGGTATCTGAATTAGCGGCCCTTTTGGATAAGGGTGTGATTGAAGAAATGTCGGATAATTCCTCCCTTAGGGGTTTTTATTCCAATCCATTTGTGGTACAAAAGAAGGATGGGGGTCTCCGACCTATTTTAGACCAGCGGGGTTTAAATGTGTTTATTCAGACCCATAAATTTAAGATGACCACCTTGCAGATGGTCTTGACTCTGATACCTTATCAATCTTGGTTTGGTGTTTTAGATTTGAAAGATGCTTACTTTCATATTTCTGTCTTCCCAGACCATAAGAAATTCCTGCTTTTTACATACGGTACTCGCATTTTTCAGTAAAGAGTCCTTCCCTTTGGGTTGTTCACTGCCCCTCGGGTCTTCACCAAATGTGTGGCAGTAGTCATTGCCTACCTAAGGTTGCAAGGTTGTTGTATTTTCCCATACCTTGATGATTGGCTCATAGTGGGACATTCAGCTGCTGATGTGGAGAAACAAATTTCCATCACTTTGTCCACTTGTTTACGCCTGGGGTTGTTTGTCAATCAAAAAAAGTCTAAGTTGGTTCCCTCTAGGGTCACACAATTCATAGGGGCGGTGATAGATGGCGTACAGGATTCTGGTTTCTTGCCCCAGGACAGAGCCAATAAGATTAAACTTTCGGTGCGAAAGTTTAAACGGTGCAGATTTCAACCCACTAGATTGATTCAAGTGTTACTAGGGTATATGGCATCAACAACTGCTGTCATTCCCCTGGCGTGACTTAAAATGCGCCCTCTTCAACTCTGGTTTGTTTCTGTATAGCGCCCAGAAAGGGATTCTTAGAACAAGAAGTATAGTATCCCTTGTAAGGTGCTCCTATCTCTACACTGGTGGTTGGTTGATTCTAACCTGTTTGCAGGAGTGAGGTTTGGATGTAGGCAACTGGAAGTGTCGATTACTACAGATGCCTCCACTCTGGGATGGGGTGCCCATTGTAATGGGTCTTATGCTCACGGGATGTGGGATGACTCAGAATGTACTGAACACATTAATCTTTTGGAACTACGGGCGGTTCTCTATGCCTTAGTTTCTTTCTCTGATATTGTTCAGAATAAGACGGTCCAGATCCTAACATATAACACTACCACCATGTTCTATTTAAATAAACAAGGGGGTACAGCTTCTGCCCGGATATGTATTGAAGCTATGAGGATCTGGGATTGGGCAATTGACCATTCAGTATGGCTATTAGCGGTCCATATCCCAAGGGTGGACAACACAGTTGCTGATCGCCTTAGCAGGCTATAGGGTGATAATCATGAATGGTCCCTTCAAGATGTGTATTTACATCCTGTCTTTTCAGACTGGGGCTTTCCCGACTTAGACCTCTTTGCTTCAGAGGAGAACCACAAGACTCCCTGGTATTGTTCAAGAGGAGGAGTCGGCCTAGAGTCTCTTGGGGACGCCTTCCAGCTAAAGTGGTCTGACCACTTCTACTATCTGTTCCCTCCGTTCCCTCTCCTAACCAGAGTCATCTGCAAGATTCTAATGGACAAAACAGTGGCCATCCTGGTGGCCCCATTCTAGCCAAGACAGCCTTGGTTTCATGTGCTCATGAGACTGCACGTGAGGAGGTATCAGTTCCCGCCTCAGCCGGACCTGTTATTGTGGAAAAGGATGTTTCACCACAATGTGAACTAACTCAGACTGACGGCTTGGCAGATCCTCCTGAACGGGGTTTCTCTGAAGGAGTAATGCATGTTCTAGAAAATGCTAGGCGGTTGTCCACTCAACAATCGTATACTCTGAAATGGAATAGGTTTTCTCTATGGTGTCAAGGACGGGGTTTGGATCCGTTTGCCTCCCCGCTTCCTACAGTTTTGGACTTCCTTTGGGAACTTAAACAGACAGGGTTGTCCAACTCGTCTGTTATGGTTTATATGGCAGCTGTTTCTGCCTTTCATCCCCCGGTGGATAGAAAAACTGCTTTTTTCTCACTATACGTCCAAGTTATTTTTGAAGGGGTTGAATAACTTATTCCCTCAGGTGAGGGAAGTGGTTCCTCAGTGGTCTCTGCCACTGGTCTTGACCAGGCTCATGTCTAGACCTTTTGAACCCTTGGCCACATGCCCCCTACGCTTCCTGTCCTTTAAGGTAGCGTTTCTAGTGGCAGTTACTTAGGCTAGGAGGGTTGGGGAGCTGGCAGCATTATCCTCTGAGCCCCCTTATCTGAAGATCCACTTGGAAAAGGTTGTTCTTAGAACTAAGGTAGATTTCTTACCTAAAGTAGTGTCAAAGTTCCATATGTCTCAGGAAATTTCACTACTAGTGTTTTTTAAAGAACACACTTCTGAGGCAGACAGGGCCCTTCACACTTTGGATGTACGTAGGGCTCTGCTTTTTTATTTAGACCGGGTTAAGGATTTTAGGGTAGATTCTAATTTGTTTTTATGTTTTGCAGGCCCAAAGAAGGGTCATAAGGCCAGTTCTCAAACGTTAGCTCGTTGGGTTGTTCAAACTATTTTGTTATGTTACAAGTCTATGAACTTACCTTGTCCTTTGGAGGTGCATGCTCATTCCACCAGATCTCAAGCGATGTCAGCAGCTCTCATGAGAGGCGTTCCACTGCATGACATCTGTAGAGCAGCTACATGGGCCTCCGCTGACACGTTTGTCAGACACTACACCCTGGACATCCTAGACAGGAAGGAAACGACAGTGGGCACTGCAGTCCTACAATCAATCTTCCTGTGACAGCTGTTTATCACCTCCACCCAGGTATTTAAGCTTTTTAATCTCCCATGTGGGACTGCACAGGAAGACCGCAGATGAAAAACAGTGTTTCTTACCTGTAACTGTTGTTCACTGTCTGTCTTCTGTGCAGCCCCACATGGGACTGCGCCTGCGCAGGCCTGCCGATCGGATTTTTCTTTTCTAGCTAACGTCCACTAGGGGGCGCACGTCCGATCCAATGCGCATGCGCGGCCGTTTCCTGCCTGAGCGACATTGGGCGACATCGCCCCCTTCCCCTCAGTTTCTTCTTTGCCACCGACCGGTAAAGATCTAGCTGTCCACTGTGTGAGGAAACCTTTGTTGTTTGTGAGAGAGATGGTTCTATCTTCTACTCTTCTGCCAAGAATGTCGGAGAAGTCGTTGTTTAAGCGCTGTTCAACTTGTTCTACGAAGATGACAAGGACGGACGGTCATTCCGTTTGCCTCGAGTGCTTGGGTGAAGGACACATTGTTGAAAAATGTGAGCATTGCCAACGGTTCACCCCGAAGGCCAGAGTTCAGAGGGCAAACAGATTGAATGCCCTACTGTGGAGAAGGGCTATGCGGGCGTCGGGAGCCCCTGATACCCCGGGGGGTCCACCACCGGCTAGTGGGATGGCCGAAACCCCCTCTGTGATGGGATCTGTCTGGAGCGCCGCTTCCACCTCGTGTTCTCGCTGTCCAGATCGGCCCCGACAAGCCCCAACTCCGACCTCGGTGTCATGGCCCAGCCTGGGCTCAGTGAGAGCGAGGACTCCTCCTCAGGAGGAGAGGGGCTTCGTGTAGCCAGCCAGGACTTCTCAGGAGAAGAGGAGCTCCATGCAGCCAGCCCTGACTCAGCAGAGGCTGGTAATCAGGAGCCACAGCTGTTGGCTAATCGGAGCCTACAGCCAGCAGCTGAAGCAGAGCCATCAGTACTCTCCAGCCCCAGCACCACAGGGGAAGTGCAGCCAGGGACTTCCACAGGGGAAGCTCAGTCAGGGACTGCCAGCACCACAGGGGAAGCCCAGCCAGAGGCTTCCACCCCCCCAGGTTCACCCACACCCAGAGAACGCCGCAGACAGCGCCAGAGACTGGAGCTGCAGGAGAGACGGCGCAGTGCTCGTCTCCTGAGCCGACGCCAGCTGCTGGAGAGTGATGATGAGTAGCTTCAGGATGGAGCCCCAGCAGCTGGCTGAAAACCATGCCTGGTTATAAAAGCCAGTCAGGAGCAACAGCCAGGCGTGGAAGCAACGTGTCTACTGCCTGCAACCACTCCGTGCTCCGTGAACCTTGCCCGTGCCTACTGTTGGACCTGACACTACCGGTAACTGACCTTGGACTGTGCCTGACCTTGCTCTTGGACTCTGGACTCACCTCTGGCATTAGCTTGTGCTCTGACCACTGCTTTGACTTGGCTTTTGGCTCCTGAAACTCCCTCTGGACTTGGTATTGAGGTTTGGACTTGCACCACCCTGCTTGGGCTGGCCCAGCCCGTGACACTCAGATCCGAAGGACGCTGCGAGTTCCACGTCGGGTCGCAAACATTTGGCCCTCGAAGTCGGATCCGACTCGGAAGCGGCACCGCTTCAAGTCTCCGACGAGGTCGGAACCGCCTGCCACACCGGCTCCAAAGGTGCCGAGGACTTCATCGGATCCGAACATCCCAGCTGGATCGGTTCCCGAGCCGTCGGATCCGACATCGGAGTCGACGTCGTCGGCTCCGAAGCTGACAGAATCGGGACGTGCTAGCCTCGTTCCAAAGATGAGTGCCCGATCGGAACCGAAGGCATCGGATCCATTGCCCACCGTGACATCGCGGGCTCCAATGGACCGGAACCGAAGCGCCGATCAGACCTCAGCTGCCAAGGGCTAGAAGAAGGCGAAAAAGAAATCGAAGCACAAGCAGTCAGCTTCAGTCCAAACGGATGAGGTGCTCTGGGAGAAGCCCTTGACTCCATCACCGCACCTGTCACCTCCGTTGTACCACTCCACTGATGATGATGGTGACCTGCCCGACGCTGCACCTCGGGTGGCCCAGAAGTGGCATGCTGGTGACTACGCGGGTAGAGAGGACCTACCTTATCACGTTCCTCGGAGTGGATATGACAGAGAGGGCTCCCTGTATGCAAGCTCTCCATCGTTTGGCAGAGAGTATTGGGGTGACACTCGGAGTGAGTTCTCCCACTATGGCTCTCCCAGGCATGTCTCGCCTTACCAACAGCCTGAACCGTACCAAGGCCCGAGCCCCAGCCTGCCATCTGACCGTCACCTGATGACATCATCATTGGGACCGGTCGTATATCACCATCGGAGGACTACCGGCTCTATACTGAGCAGATGGTCCGAATGGCCCGTTCTCTGGACATCGAGATCTCTGCTGTGGATCCTAAACCAAAAGATAAGATTCTGCAGTATGTCCAGTCTGGGAATCCTTCAACCATTGCTTTCCCGTTCACCGAAGGCTTGGTGGAAATCATTACCAACATCTGTGATAAGCCGGCTTCTGTGTACCCGACATCTTGCAAGCTAGAGGCTCTGTACAAGACAAGGGATGACGTCTGTACATATCTCTTTGCGCATCCACCTCCTTCTTCCCTCATTACTGAGGAAATGCAGACCCGTCAACGCCAAGGGTCTTATGCTGTGCCCATCGATAAGGAGAGCAGAAAATTGGATTCCTTGGGCAAGAAATTATACTCTTCTGCGACCCTGACGCTGAAAATCTCCAACTACTCCGCCATCATGGGAGCATATCAAATTTTCCTCTGGAACCGCATGGCGGCCTTTATTGAAAAACTCCCTGCAGACCAAAGAGTGTTGGCAAAGGTGGTTCTTGATGAGGCCCTGTGACTGTCTCGACAACAGATAAATGCGGGCCGCGACACTGTTGATACCTCGGCGAGGGCATTGGCCTCCTCCATCGTGCTTCGTAGACACGCGTGGCTCCGTACAACGGCACTGCCTGTCGAGACAGGAAACAAAGTGGAGAATCTGCCTTTCGAAGGTCAATCTCTGTTCTCATCTAAAACGGATGAATACCTGTCGCAGAAATGTAAAGATCAGCTCACGGCCCGCTCCTACGGTATTCTCCCAACCAGGCTGTTCACCGAGGGTCATTTCCAGTATCGCTCTTCACGAGGCTATCGTGGGCGACAACAGAGATACCAACCGTATCCACTTTATGGGTGCTACAGGCAATTCCAGCCGCCTGCAAGCTACTTTCAGCGCCGGAGGCCTACCTACCACCCGCGTCGCAGTCAACAGGCCCACGATGCCAAAGAGTCAGCAATGCAACCTAAGCAGTTCTGACTAGAATTCGAACAGTCTGTCGTGTTTGGTAACAGATTGGTTCAGTTTGCCTCAGCATGGGCAGAGATTACCTCTGATACTTGGGTTCTTAACATCGTTACAGTTGGATATAAAATTCAGTTTGATGTTTACCCAGTGCTGTCTCTTCTTGACCACTTAATACAATCCTCTTCTGATAAGTTACAGGCTGAGGTTGTAGCACTACTGGAGAAGGGGGCTGTACAGGAGGTACTCCCTCGGGACCCCCTCTTGGGTTTTTACTCTAGAATGTTCCTTGTAGACAAGAAGGATGGAGGGGTACGACCCATTCTAGACCTGAGAGAATTGAATAAATTCATTCTCGTTAAGCGGTTCAGGATGCTTACCTTGAATACAGTCCTCCAGTTAATGCCCGAGGACATGTGGTTCGCCGTCCTGGATCTCAGGGACGCATATTTCCATATTGCCATCCATCCTGATCATAGGAAATACCTTAGGTTCCTTTGTAACAATAAGGCCTACCATTACCAGGTGCTTCCCTTTGGACTCTCAACAGCCCCCCAAGTTTTTTGTAAATGTATGGCTGTTGTGGTTGCATACCTGAGGGAACAAGGGTGCACCATCTATCCCTATCTTGATGATTGGCTTTTGGCAGCACCCTCTACTAATGCACTCCTGGTCCAAATTAATAAGGTGATGCTCACCTGCTCCCGGTTAGGGCTTTTGGTTAACCTACAAAAGTCTAACCTTACCCCATTCAGGAGAATACTGTTTATCGGTATGGAACTGGATGGTGATGTAAATAGAGGTTTTCTGCCCAGGGAGCGTGCTTTAAAGATTGGCAGGATGGTGAATCATTTTTCTAGATGTAGGTTCCAATCCGTAACGGCTATCCAGAGGCTGCTGGGCCTCATGGCCTTTTCTACAGCAGTCACCCCTATGGCCCGGTTGCACATGCGACCTCTCCAGCTGTGGTTCCTCTCGGTTCATGATTTTGAACACGAGTCCCAGAATAAGCGGTATTCCATCCCCAGAGGGATTATCCGGACCTTACGATGGTGGCTTGATGAGACTAACCTCCTTGGGGGTGTTGCATTTGGGTCCATCCAAACCGAGATCACAATCTTGACTGATGCCTCCACAATAGGATGGGGAGCCCAGTGTGGTGCCCTTAGGGCGCATGGGGTCTGGTCAGAACAGGAAAGGGAAGATCACATTAACCTGCTAGAATTGAGAGCAGTTCGTTATGCCCTTATCGCGTTCGCAGACACGCTGTAGCAGAAGTCCGTTCAGGTGCTCACGGACAATTGCACCATGATGTTCTACCTGAACAAACAAGGGGGCACTACTTCCAAGGCCCTTTGCGAAGAGGCCGTTCGGATTTGGGAGTGGACCATGGACAAGGGCGTATCCATTCATGCGGTCCATATTCCTGGTACCACCAATGTCATCGCAGACAAACTGAGTTGGATGTGATTCGACAGCTACGAATGGACCATAGCAGACAACTACCTGAACGCCATCTTTTTGGACTGGGGGTTCCCGGACGTAGACCTCTTTGCGTCAGAGAACAACAAGAAAGCCCCACAATTCTGTTCCAGGGGAGGTCTAGGTCACCATTCCCTAGGGGACGCGTTCCAGATACGCTGGACAGGGCACCTGTTTTATGCCTTCCCTCCATTCCCACTATTGTCTCGGGTCGTCAGCAAGATTCAGAGGGATGGGCCTCACTTAATTCTAGTAGCGCCCTTCTGGCCCAGACAAGCTTGGTTCCAACATGTCATGCAGCTTTCACAGGGGTCATATTATCAGTTCACTCTGAACCCGGACCTTCTGTCCGACAAAGGGGTTTGGTATCACGACCTACCCAAACTCAACCTCACTGCTTGGCACATTCAGGGGCGGAAGGAATGTCTGACAGAGTAGCTGAAATTTTGCTGAATGCACGTAGAGACACCACTCGCAGATCATACTCAGCTAAACGGAAGTGTTTTGAGGCCTGGGCTGATGACAAAGGAGTGAATGTTTGGGATTGCCAGTTATCGTCTGTGTTTGAGTTCCTCTTGTCTCTAAAGGACGGGGGACTCTCTAATTCCTCTATTAAAGTTTATTTGGCGGCCATTTCGGCCTTCCACCCTAAGATAGATGGGAAGACAGTGTTCTCCCACAGTTTGTCGAAATCTTTTTTGAAAGGGTTGTATAACATGTTTCCACAAGTCAAGGAAATTGTTCCCCAATGGTCACTGGAAGTAGTATTGGCGGGGCTTATGAAATCGCCCTTCGAACCACTGGCTACTTGTGAATTAAAATGGTTGTTCTGGAAAGTGGCTTTCTTGATCGCCATTACATCTGCCCGCAGAGTTAGCGAGTTGGCGGCCCTAAGGTGGGATCCTCCCTTTTTGAAGGTCCATCAAAATAAGGTGGTTCTGAGACCTGACCTTCGTTTTAGACCCAAAATCTCCACTCAATTTCATACCTCACAGGACATTGTCCTGCCTATCTTTTTTCCTGACCCTTCCGATAACTCTGAAAGGGCCTTACATTCCTTGGATGTGAGAAGGGCTATTTTATTTTACCTTCATCATACTTCACAGTTTAGGTGTGCCAAACAACTGATTGTGTGCTATTATGGGCCCAGGAAGGGAAAAGCTGCTACAGCTCAATCAATTTCTCGCTGGGTTACTCTGTTAGGGCGTGCTACTCGCATGCTAAGTTACCTTGCCCTTTGGAAGTAAAAGCTCATTCCACCAGAGCGCAAGCTGCCTCTGCGGCCTTCCTTAGGGGCGTGCCCTTGCAAGACATCTGCAGGGCTGCAACGTGGTCATCTTCTGACACGTTTGCTTGCAAGCATTATGCACTATATGTGTGGGAAAGGAAAGAGGCTGCTGTTGGTCAAGCAGTGCTTCAGTCTCTTTTTCAGTGAGAACACATGCCCGCCTCCTGGGTAAGGGGCTTGTGAGTCTCCCATGTGGGGCTGCACAGAAGACGGACAGTGAAAACAGAGTTGCGCTTACCGTAATTACTGTTCATTGACGTCTTCTGTGCAGACACACAACCCTCCCTCCTACCCCGCTGTGTTCTTCCAGATAATGTGAAGGCATTCGGCAGCAAAGGAGAAACTGAGGGGAAGGGGGCGACGTCGCCCAATGTCGTTCGGGCAGGAAACGGCCGCGCATGCACTTTGGATCGGACGTGCTCCCCCTAGTGGACGTTAGCTAGAAAAGAAAAATCTGGTCGGCAGGCCTGCGCAGGCGCAGTCCCATGTGTGTCTGCACAGAAGACGTCAATGAACAGTAGTTACGGTAAGCGCAATTCTGTTTTCATCTAGGTCTTCCGTGCAGGCACACATACCCTCCCTCCTTCCCTGCTAAATCTCTTGGTACTTACCTTGTAGTGTGGCGGTGAAAGAGGACTGAGGGTACGTCGGGCGTGACCCGCCTCTTAGGAGCTGTTTTCAGCGGGAAAGACGGCCGGGCATGCGCGCTGAGAGGCGAGGGCACCCCCTAGTGTTTTGAGCTTTGAAAAATCTCCGAAGTCAGCAGGCCTGCGTGTGCGCAGTCCCGTGTGTGCCTGCACAGAAGACCTAGATGAACAACAGTTACAGGTAAGGAACACTTTTTCTTTTTAACAAAGTAAACCTTAATAGCGACTAGTGGTTGAAAGCCAATTTTGATTGTATTGATTTTAGAAATAAATAACACATACATTTGGACTCGAAAAGATTACAAAAAATGTGGTTTGTCATGCAGCCTTTTCATTATAATGTTCAAATAGATATTTCCAGAGGATATTCTTTAGCTAAACACAAAATAAGGGGCATGATATAGTGAAGCCTAGAGCAAATTAATTTCTTTTTATTACTTAGTAAATAAGACTAGATAATCTTAGTGGATCCTTCTGACCTTAAAACCTATGAAAATTCCATTCATAAGCCTTATTTTTTTTTTTTTGAAGTGTCAACACTCTTCTTTCTGTTATAATTACAGAGGTGTCACTAATGTAAGGGTTTTTTCTCACATAATATTAACCAGTCACACTAACAGACTCCACAGTTTCACTAAAAAACTTCTTTGCATTCTCAATATATGTAAAAAAAATATTCACACCAAATTCCTGTAACTCGCTCTCTAATATAAACTGTTAACCTCAACCTTGTTCTTTCACCATGTGTTGTACTAACAATGAATCACAAGCTAATCTCCCAGCTATGCGTTAATTTTATGTTGGAGAGTCAATTGAGAGTTCAGGGCTTTTGTTCTTGTATAAAACTTCGAGGAAGTTTCTTCTAGAAATGCAAGATCCAAAATGATAATAATGATGTGAAGTATGATTATAAAGTACCTGAACCAGTTTTTCGTTAATGGGCTAGACTGCTGAGCTTAAATAACCATTAAAACATTTAAGTTTATGGGTTTTAGTTGCGTTCATGGGCAGTTTACTTCTGGAATTGTTGCTGGACATACCATTGCTACTGTAGATTTTACAGTTGTCCTGTAGTAAGTAAGCTGGTACAAAAATATTTTTGGATCTTGCAATGAAATTTTTATTGCTCTTTATTGTAGGATGGTTGAGCAAGGAATATAAAGTGTAAGTATTTCTGTTCTGCTGAACAAAAATAACTGAGAACCAGCTCTTCCAAAGTATCATATTATCATGTTCATTCAGAGCAAGGCAATGAAAGGTTACTGCTTTTTCTTCTTAACATGGATGCAAAATAGATTAGTGATAATTTTGTTTGTAACTAGTGCTAACAGTACAGAAGTGAATTTCTTACATTTTATGTTTATTAGGACATGTATTATATTTTTATAGTCTTTGTTCTGGCCCTCTTATAGGTTCTGCACCTGTACAGAGACAACTCTAGGAACACTTTAGAGCACTAGTCAAAAAGGTGGTTCCCCCTCTCCTCCTCTTGTGAGGATCTGAGTTTATCATCTCCATGCAAGCGTAGTATGAACTTAGTTCTCCTTTTTTACTATAATAACAGCAGATCTGGTGAGTCTTATTCCATAGGCTCTAGCTTTCCCTCCCTGAACCCCAAGGAAGGATTGTTTTTTAAGAAAATGGATACTTTGTTTCATGGGGAAATGTTCCAAGTTCTTTAGCTGGCTTCTAAAAATGTCCTGATTTTACCATATACTTATGACAGAGCATATACCTTTCAAAAGATGTGATGGCTGCAGAGAAAAGATCCTTTTGTCTGGGTATGATCCTTTTAAAATTTCAGAAGAACACTTTGTCTGAACTTTGCTAAACAAGAATGTTCTGTCTATTCTTCTTGACTTAGGACATCTTTGTGAAGAAACCACACTGGCGGATGATACCTCCAATCAACCCATAGCCGTGGTCTCTCCACCATTAAGCACTGACTTTGGTGCCAGTTCCTCCAGCCACTCAGGGTTTCCATCACTGACTCTGAGACATTGTCTCCTTTCTCAGATTCTGCTTCTTAACAGTTTCTTAAGCACACTTTCCGAGAACTGTTGCAAGCACAATGTGCTCTTGAAAGATATGTGCTGTGCTATGATTTTCTTTGTTGTTGGTGGGGCCATACCACTTCTTCCAGTGTCTATATAGTGTACTGGTCTGCCATTCCTCCCATTCAGGCAGTTTTTTTCCTTTAACAGTTAACATCATACACCTCTCTCTTTTTTAAAAGAGTTGAACGGTCTTTACAAATTTTGCTTTGAGCTGGAACTTTGCATTATAGGTCTTTGCCTGAAAGCAAATTCTTTTGTCATCTTTTGTTTAATCAGTTCAGCTAAAATCATAAGCATGAAGAAGGGATAAAGAAAACTAGCCCACTAATGCTTCTCTGTAGATTCTCCTGTTAGTAATTGCTTGTCCAGATACGTATGCTACCTGTTTTAAAACTGTGGACAAGATTAATGCAATTTGAAGGTAGTTACTGAATTAGAAATAATAGGAGGAGGCTGTTTTCTCCCTGAAAGCTGCAAGCTGAGTCTTTAATTTTGGTGGTTCTTCAATCTTGTCTTAATTTATTACACTAGATGGTATACTGTCTTTATCCTTTCTTAAAGGAAACTATGGAAAGGATTAGAAATTAACAAAAAAAACTCCAACATTTTATCAAATTACTTAAATACAAACTAATAGTAATAACAGCTGAGTAAAAAATGGGTTTTCAATTCAAAATGCAAACTTCTCTCATTGAAAAATCGTGTAACACGGTACTGTAGGGTGTATGATTAGATATCTAGCATTTAGCTCAGGTCCCATTTATTAGTTCTACTTTCCAATGTTTCTGGTAGGCAATGTATAGTTTCTGTAGCTGAAGATGAGTGCACTGGCTGAAACCTCATAAAATGAAAACTTCCTTAATTGCTTGGAGACTTCCTGTGCAGTGATTCAAGGCAATCTCTCTCTTGCAGTACTATTGCCTCTGGAGTCGTTTTATCCCCAGCAGTCCTTCAACATGGAAAATCAGTCCAAGCTTAAACTTGGGTTTGCTGCTCATCACTGCTTGTTGTAGGAGAAAAAGATGATCGAGCATGTATTTATTGTTTAAGAGATTTCTGTGCAGTCTCAGAGTCCTGCTAAGGACAGCTTACATTAAAATAAGATATTGTCAACACAGACAAAACAGGTACATATGTGCACACACAGACAAATCTATTATAATAACCAGTGCAAAGAAATAGAAGACAACAACAAAAAAGGAAGAACAAGAGATCTTTTTCAAAAGATGCAAGAAATCAAAGAGAAATTCAAGCCACAGCTTGGAATGCTGAAAGATCAACATGGAATTACGGTATCAGGGAAAGATGGAAAACAGTACAATGAAGATCTGTACAAAAGAGTTAGAAGGGTGACAGATTCCTTCGATAAAGAATCTTTTGATGAAGAACCAGAAATCCTAGAAAGTGAAGTAAAAACTGCACTCAAAGCAGTTAGAGAAACTAAGCACCTGGAGTACATGGAATACCAATAGAGCTACTTCAAGCTACAGAAATGGAGTTCATCAGAATCTTAACAAGAATCTGTCAACAAATAAGGAAAACAAAACAATGGCCAGAGACTGGAAACACTCAGTTTACATTCCAATTCCCAAAAAAAGGGGATGCCAAAGAGTGCAGCAACTATTGGACTATCACGTTAATTTCCCATGCAAGCAAAGTGATGCTCAAAATTTTACAGCAAAGACTCTTACCATATATGGAACGAGAAATGCCAGATGTTCAAGCTGGATTCAGAAAAGGAAGAGGCACCAGAGATCATTGCAAATTTACGATGGCTAATGGAACATACCAGGGAATTTCAGAAGAAAATCAGCCTGTGTTTTACAGATTACAGCAAAGCTTTTGACTGTGTAGATCATGAAAAGCTATGGAGAAATGGGGATGCCTCAAGATCTGATTGTTTTGATGCGCAACTTGTACTCTGGACAAGAGGCTACTGTCAGGACAGAATATGGGGAAACAGAATGGTTTCCAGTTGGCAAGGATGTCAGACAAGGATGCATATTATCTCCCTACCTGTTCAACCTATATATTATCTAGCTTGAGCCTATATATTATATTATAAGGAAAGCTGAATTAGGTCTAGAAAAAGATGGAGTGAAAATTGGTGGAAGGAATATTAACAATTTGAGATATGCCAATGACACCACGTTACTGGCAGAAAATAGTGAAGACTTGAAAGGGCTACTGATGAAAGTTAAAGGAGAAAGCACCAAAGCAGGATTATAGCTGAGCATCAAGAAGACAAAAGTAATGATTACCGAGGAATTACATAATTTTAAAGTTGACAGTGAGGAAATTGAAATTGTTCAAGACTTTCTATTCCTTGGCTCAATCATCAACCAAAAGGGAGGCTGCAATCAGAAGAAGATTGAAACTTGGAAGAGCAGCTGTGAGGGAGCTAGAAAAGATCCTTAAAGATAAAGATGTGTCTCTAGGAACCAAAATCAAAATAATCCAAACTATAGCATCCCCCATTACTATGCATGGATGTGAAAGTTGGACGGTGAAGAAAGCTGAGAGGAAGAAAATTGATTCATTTGAAATGCGGTGGTGCAGGAGAGTTTTGCAGATACAATGGATGGCCAAAAAGAGAAATAAGTGGATACTAAATCAAATCAAGCCTGAATTCTCCCTAGAAACTAAAATGACAAAACCAAGGCTATCGTACTTTGGTCACATCATGAGAAGACAAAATTCTCTGGAAAAGTAAATAATGCTAGGAAAAGAGGAAGGCATTAGGAAAAGAGGAAGATCTAAAATGAGATGATTTGTTTCAATAAAAGAAGCCACATCTTCTAGTTTGCAGAATCTGAGCAAGTCTGTAAATGATAGGACATTTGGAGGTCTTTCATTCATAGGGTCACCCTAGGTTGGAGGTGACTTGATGGCACATAACGCACACACACATAAATATGGTATTTCTAATAAACCTGGAACATGTTTTGCATTATACAGCACTTGACTTACTTGTTTATTTAGAAAAATAATCATGGCTTTTCCATGCAGACACATAATGAGTAATCATGGCTTTTCTGTGCAGACACACAATAAGTTGCCCTCCCGTTGTGCTGATTTGCCCCACTAACAAATTTTTTTTGGTTAAGGGCAGATTTCAAGACTGCTGGTTCAAATTGAATCATGTCAAAAGTTAAGATCTGGAATACGTCTGTTCTTTGAAAAACTTTTCTCACTCAGCAAAAGTATTGTTAATGCAGCTTTACAATATTTGAACAGAACAAAATGGCTTTGTATCTCATAAACAATAAAACCAGCAGTGTAAATCCCACTGAACAACTAAAATCAGTAGCAACTAACCAATGGATAAAAATGCAGATGAATTAAAGTAAAAATAAAATTGCTAAAAAATATACAAAAGGAAAACAAATTTTAAGATATCAAGACTGGGTCAGCATTTCTAAAATATCTCTCAGCCAGAGATGGAAGATAAAATAATAAGGAAAATGATGCATCTAAAAGTCTGGAGAAGTTGTTTTTCTGGTGCTTATAAAGGTAACGAGTTTGGTGCCCAGGCTGAACCTTTGTAGGGAGGCAGTTCCAAAGAAGTGCAACCCTATCCAGAACAACTGACTCTAAAAAGCAAGATTAGCTTTTTAAATTAGACAACAGCGCTTCATTGTTATCTTGATTAACCATAACCTGTGCCCCTTACTGATATCAGAGGCTGACTTGGACATTCAGTGTCTCACCTGACTCCTTTGAAAAGGAAAACTAAGAGTTGGGAGTTGTTTGCAAATTGAAGACATCTCACTCTCAATCTCTAGATGACCTCTCCAAGTGGTTTCATGTAAATAATAACAGAAGACAAAAAAGGGCCTTGAGGGTCTCTGTAGTTCAGCACTTGTCCCACAATACTATGTTCTGGGGCCAGTGAGTCAGCTAAGAATGGCACCTCCAGAACTTAATGCCCAATGCCCAAAGCCAATCTGTTTAGAAGGATACTATGTGCAATGTTTTTGCATTGGAGTAGTAGGCTGTACTGCTCCAAGTTGTCTGCACCCTCAGATCTTGACCACTGGAACTCATCCAAGCAACTTACCCTTTAATTTAAGAAATGCATATTTTAATAGGAATCTGAATTTTCAGTCTGAAATTTGATTGTAAATCTTTTGAAGAATTCATTTTCTTTTAAAATATTTTTTTATCTATTGGAGGCATGATCAAATATTCTTTTCATTTTTAATTTAAGGATGTGCTTATTCCTATAAAAAACCCAATTCAAAGTTTGGGGACAACAGAACAACACAAAAGAATCCAGGCAAAGACAGACGAAGCAGGGGATGTCAGTCATCAAGAGTGGAGATGGGTATGAACAGAACCCCCCCCCCCCCGAACATTATGTTAATTGTTCGTCGCCATCCACAAACAGGGACTCACGAACACTTACGAGCATGGCCTGTTCAAGAACATATTCGTGGTTGGATGTTCGTGGGGGCCAGCAGGCTCTCCTCCAGCCATCATCCAGGTTTGGTCAAGATCCCTACTGCACCACTCCCAGAAACCTTACCTGAGCAGGCACCAGGAAAGGTACCAATAATAAATAATAGCTTGGCCCCAGAGCCTGGCAGCAGTCCTAGAACTTGAAGGGGTAGATCCCTACCACACCACTCCCAGAAACCTTACCTTAGCAGGCAGCAGGAAAGGTACCAATAATAAATAATAGCTTGGCCCAGAGCCTGGCAGCAGCCCTGGAACCTGAAGGGGTAGATCCCTATCCCACCACAAACAAATGCACCCTCTCTATCAAAATGCCGACAGCAGCTGTCTCTCGCCGTCTCTGCTGCCTGCAAAGCCAGAGCTGGGAGCCCCCCCTCCCCCTTGGTCTTTGCTCCCTTGTAACAAATTTGGAGCTCCACACTTGAAAGGAAGACCTGCCTATCAAGCTAAATTGGGCTTAGATTGGGGTTTCCAGGGCAACAGCAGGAGTTCAGACAGAGTTCAGACAATCCCTACCTAAGTTGCCAAGGGAATTGATTGCAGGTGCCAGACTGCCTGGCTTGACGAACAGCAATGAACGAGGCTTGCAACGACCAGCTGTTTGTTGAGAATGGGGCCTCATGAACTGATTGTTTGCGAACAGCAGATTGGGCTGTTCGTGGCTTTTTTTTGTTCGTATTGCTGTTCGTGCCCATCTCTAATCAAGAGTGGGTTGTTATCTTATGCAGGCTTGACATATATTAATTAAATGAAACTTACTGTATGCACTGTTACTTACTCTTTTGTATAGTGGATTATATTAGAACAGTACTTACATTAGGTAATACTTTGTGATGTTGATCGTAATGTTTTGGTTCCTTTGATCAGGAATGGTTCCCTCCTTCACCCTAAATTACATATTGTTAATAGGACATGGAATAAGAAATACACACTCAGTTTTTTCTGTCATAAGAATCTTTTTGCAAATAATGTATAGTGGAGAAACTTCACGTGCACTCATAATTTTTCTTTTATTTTAAATAAACTGTTTGTAAAACTTGAGGGGGGGAGTTAGATGCAACACTTCTATAACGTTAAATCTGGGAAATAATGACACTTGGCAGTTTTTGTTTGCAGCAGTGCACAAAATGCTGAAGGCTTTTGTACAGTTCAAAGAGCACATTCCACAGACCTAGCAGTTGTCATTTGCCTGCAGGAATAATTTGAATTCTGGAGAAAAAATGCAATGGATAACAGTGAATGCCTTTACTGTTTGGCTCACCTTACTACTTCTCTTTCTAAACATTCATTCACGTTTTTGAAGAGTTCCTTAGATGACAAAAGAATGTACTGATCCTTCTGATATTACTTGCACTTACTTACTGTGGGGATTTTTTGTTTGTTCCTTGCTTACACATTCCTAAAACTTTGACCTAGCTCATAATTTTTGCCTTATGATTCCTGCTGGATGTTTGGTTATATCCAAGGTGATATGTTCTTGTTGCAGCCAATCTTATTTTCATTTTGATCATTCTGAAGATAAGTTCTCATCCTTCTGCTTAGCGTCATTTGGTGCAGATGTTAGCATTTTTAAGAACATAAATAAAGCCCTGATGGATCAGACCAGTGGTCCATCAAGTCCAACATGCTATTTTACACAGTGCCCAGAGAGATCAAGGCCTTCCTCTGGTTTTAAGAGATTTACTACTTCTGTAAATTTCCTTCAGTTATGATGACATGAAGCTGTCTAATCCCTTTTTTTGAGAGCCAGTTTGGTGTAATGGTTAAGAGCGTGGGAGTCTAATCTGGAGAACCAGGTTTGATTCCCTACTCCTCCACTTGAAGCCAGCTGGGTGACCTTGGGTCAGTCACAGTCTCTAGGAGCTCTCTCAGCCCCACCCACCTCACAGGGTGTTTTGTTGTGGGGATAATAATGACATACTTTGTAAACCTATCTGAGTGGGCATTAAGTTGTCCTGAAGGGTAGTATATAAATTGAATGTTGTTGTTGTTTTTGTTGTTGTTATTGATGCCATTTATGCTTTTCACCATTGACAGCGAATCCCACAATTTACTTACTTGTTGACTAGAGAAGTACTACATTTTGTCTATTCTGAATCTATTGCACATCAGTTTCCTTGGATACCTCCAAGTTATAGTATGATGGGACAGGGAGGAAATGTTCAGTCTACCCACTCATGCTGTCATATTCTCGCTTAGTTTTTTTTTCTAAACTGAAAAGCCCCATTCTCTTTCTACAAGTCTTTACCTGTAGAAAAGATGTTACAGCCCCTTATTCATATTAGTTGCCTTCTTCTGCGCTTTTTCCAGCACTGAAGTGCTTTTTCAGATGTGGAGACCAGAACTGTAAACAGTATTCCAAATGAAGGCACCCCATAGATGTATACAGGAATGTTACTTATATTAGTTATCTTAGTTTCAGTCCTTTTCCTAACAATCTCCACCATGGAATTTGCCTTTTTCACCACTCCTGCACATTAAGTTGAGATATCCACTACAGCATTAAGATCTGTTTCCATCTTATTCTCGACCAGTTTTGTCAGCATATTTAAAGTTAAGTTTTTTGTTCCTGTGTGCATCACCTTATCGGAACTTCATTTGCCGCATTATTGGCCACTCACCTGCTTTAGAGGCACTTTCCTTAGAACTCTTTGAAATTTGGAGTCATAGAAGCAGTGCCTATAGCTTTAAGAAACAAATGCATTCTGTGGTCATTGCTATGCAACTAGAACAGTATTGTAAGATGAAGCCTTGGTTTCTACCAGGAAAAAGCCAGAGGGAGGGTGTAGGGCCCTTTTCATGGCTGATTTAGCCATTGAGGGAGGACTGAGGCCCACCAGCAACTATCAAGTCACTTGCTGCTACCTGACATATGTGACTCACCCAGGCCTGGCTGCTCACTACAATTCAACAGAAAAAAGCAAACAAGCCGTGAAATCTAACTAATAAATGTTTCTATTGTAAATCAATCAAATTTAAAGCAATATTATAGTCAACTTGAACAAAAGAAACAATATACATACACACACAGAGGGTGGGTGATTACAGAGGGCAAAGCATCATATAAAAGTAATTCAAATATAATTCAACAAGAATTCCTGTGCAATATTAAAGTGCTATGTGCCTAGAACTGACCAGAGGTCTATACAGTAATCACCAAAGTCCCAATAAATTTATGGTATAACAATGCAAGAAGGTCTTCAGTGCAATAAATTCCAAATTTCCAAAAGAAATTTATTGCACTGAAGACCTTCTTGCATGGTACTGCCAAGCCCCCCTGGTGGCAAGATAACCTTCTCCTATGCAAGTTTTTGCTACATCTAATCTTTGGAGGCCAACTGAGCCACGCCCCAGTGGCATAGAAACCTTGCATATTAATATTGTTTTAAGATAGCTATGCTGAGAGGATCAGTATATGGCCAAGAGCAATTTTTCCTTCTATTTTCTCAGAAACCTGCAGGTCATAATGCCACTTCAAAAGCACCAGTTCCTCAAGTAGCTGAGAAAGTTTGCATTTTCTGATTTCTTCAAGGAGAACAATGAACTATTTGGTTTTCAGCTCTAAGTGTGAGAAAACTTTGATTGGAGTATCTGCTGGATTCTTCTGAATTGCTTGCTTGCACTGTGCTTTCAGGCATTGTGGCAGCTGTGCTGTTACCCCTTTTATTTCAAAGCACAGCACGAGAGACATCTGAGATAACTGTCCGCTGGCCTTGTGGCTATCAAAATCCCTCACTCTGGCTTGTCCTGTTCCTCCCCCCCCCCCCCCAAGACTTAGAGTATCCTGGCATTAGGTGTTATCTGGGTCTCTGCTGCTTTTTCCTAGAAATTTCTGTGTAACTCCAAGTCATCCCATTGAGAACACAGCTTTTTTGGTAAATAAGAGAAAATAATAGTTTCAGGTTCAGCCATGTTGGTCTGTAGTAGAACAGCAAGATTCAAATCCAGGAGCACCTTAAAGACCGACAAGTTTTTTGAGTAAAAGCTTTTGAGAATCAAAGCTCCCTTTGTCAGAGAAAATAATGAATTTCTGATTTTAAAAGTTTTATCCTGAGTGCTGAAAGATTTGGACGATTTGGGAGGTTGATTTGCAGGATAAGAGACTTTTCTTTACTTTGTTGTGGTTGATGTCGCATCCCTCCCTACCCCTCCCCTCCATTTTACACCATTGTTGAGATTGAGTATTACCTTTCATGCTTTGCTGATACCTGATGTTACTTAACTTGCTGTAAGAGTGTTTATATGGTAGCTTTAAATTTGATTACTTTTATTTCTTAGGTTGAAAGATTTCAAACATTGTAATATAGTAAAATGATAACTCTGTTAAGGGACCATAGAAACAGCTTAGTGCAGGGGTATGGAAATTGATTATGTATGTTGCAGCTAAGTATTGGCATGATCAAATACGTGTGTAAGAAGGCTTTTCATTCTGTTGCTCTATCTTTTTTTTTTTTAGCTTTCTATGCATAATAGGCCAAATTTACCTATTGCTTAGACTCCATTTAGCTTATTTAATCTTTCCTGGCATGATTTACGTCTATGTTCAGAACCCCACAGGTGGTGAATAAAAAAAAAAACCTTAGCGGGGTAATTTTCAGTGCAGTTTATGCTGGTTTAAATCTTTTTTCCAAAATATATCAAAAGTACGTATTGAATTGTGAGACATGATTAGATGACAAATAGTCTCCCGTTGAGCTTATCACTTTCTTGAGTAGTCTCTTCAATGGTGTGTGTGTGTCCGTGTTTGCTCATCACCTTGGTACTTCAGCAGGCTTTGATGCAAATAAAAACATTTCTAAACATTTCCAATCCTTGTTAGTTGAAAGAAGAGAGAATGAAGACTAAAAAAAATATTAGAGCTTTAAATCTTAAATTGATAAATACTGCCAAAGACTTATTATTGCTTTACTCTTCAGATTTGTCGTAAGGCCAATTTCTGCCATGATGTCTGCAAGACCATTAACTGAGCAGTATAAGGAATACCTGGGGTTATTTGATAGATATCTATTTTTAAAGTATATGACTTATCTTTGCTTTTCATGATTTGCTTGTAACTTGTCTGTCTTTCTCTCTTTGTTGTTCTCTTTGACTAAACTTCTAGAAAATATGAAAGTGTTTCTATGAATATCAATGGCAAAAACAAATATAATTCAGATTTCAAAAGTCAATGCAGTTGTTGCAAGCTGGAGGGATAAGAACAAGCTCTCACCATTCAGTTGACATCTCTCACTGAAGCAAAAACAGACAGGAAAATCTGTCATAATCCCAAGTCTAAGTAAAATCATTACCTGTAATAAATTAGTTTTCATACATCTATATATTCTGCACCCCAAGTCCCATGTGTATTGTTCCACCATAAAGGATGAACAAATGAACTCAGGGAACTAAAACCCAAACTGATTTTAATATGGTTGTTGTGGGTTTTCTGGGCTGTATTGCCGTGGTCTTGGCATTGTAGTTCCTGACGTTTCGCCAGCAGCTGTGACTGGCATCTTCAGAGGTGTAGCACCGAAAGACAGGGATCTCTCAGTGTCAGACTCAGTGTCAAACATTGAGAGATCCCTGTCTTTCGGTGCTACACCTCTGAAGATGCCAGTCACAGCTGCTGGCGAAACGTCAGGAACTACAATGCCAAGACCACGGCAATACAGCCCGGAAAACCCACAACAACCATCGTTCTCCGGCCGTGAAAGCCTTCGACAATATATGATTTTAATATGTTTTCATGAGAAAATGCTGGTTCTCCCTCTGAGGTGGAGGACTTCTTGAGAGGGGTGATTCCAATCCTTTGCTCCGGGAAGCAAGAACTAAAAACTGAACTTCCTGTCTTCCAGTAGGTGTCAACCAGTTCCTCAGTTCTGTTCCTGTCTCGATAGGGAGAGCAGCTATGCAGGCACCTCTCTAAGTATTGCCTTTCACTTTCTCTTTTCTGATTATTCATTTGCTTTTTCTTTATACCTCTAAAGATTCGCCGAACCTTTTTGCTGTCTTTCTCCTGCTAACACCCGCTTCTTCTCCGTTAAAAAAAACACAGCCTTTTTTCCTTCCTCTTCTCTGCCTTACCGTCTTTCTTCTGCCTAGTAAGGGCAGCACCTTTTCCCAGTTTTTGCAGCTGGCCTTTGTTCCTTCCTGCTCTTTTTCTTGCCGTGCTGGTGGTGGCCATTTTGGAACTCCTTTAGCCTGAATGTCAGAGTTCAGGGTCATGCAAGCTACAGCAACGGATGACTTTCTTCAGAGGAAGAATTAACGGCTCCTTTCACTGCTGTTCATAGAATCATAGAATCATAGAGTTGGAAGGGGCCATACAGACCATCTAGTCCAACCCCCTGCCCAGTGCAGGATCAGCCTAAAGCATCTCTGACAAGTATTTATCCAGCATCTTCTTGAAAACTGCCAGTGAGGGGGAGCTCACCACCTCCCTAGGCAGCTGATTCCACTTTTGAACTACTATGACCGTGAAAAGGTTTTTCCTAATATCCAGCCAGTACCTTGTGTATGTAATTTAAGCCCATTGCTTCGTGTCCTACCCTCTACTGCCAACGAACAGCTCCTTGCCCTCCTCCAAATGACAGCCTTTCAAATATTTAAAGAGAGCAATCATGTACCCCCTCAACCTCCTCTTCTCCAAACTAAACATTCCCAAGGCCCTCAGCCTTTCCTCGTAGGGCTCAGTCTCCAGACCCCTGATCATTCGTGTCGCTCTCCTCTGCACTCTCTCGATTTTGTCCACATCCTTTTCGAAGTGAGGCCTCCAGAACTGCACGCAATACTCCAGGTGCGGCCTGACCAAGGCAGTATAAAGAGGGGCTATGACCTCCTGCAATTTCGACGCTATGGCCCCTTTGATACAACCCAAGATTGAGTTTGCCTTTTTTGCCACTGCATCACACTGACTGCTCATATTTAGTTTACAGTCCACTCTTACCCCAAGATTCCTTTTCACATATCCTACTGCCCAGAAGTGTATCCCCCATTCAGTATTTGTGCTTCCCATTTTTGTGGCCCAGATGTAATACTATGCACTTGTCTTTGTTGAATTGCATCCTATTCACAGCTGCCCACGTCTCCAGAGTATTCAGGTCTTGTTGAATTTTAATTCTGTCATCTTGGATGTTTGCTACTCCTCCCAATTTGGTATCATCAGCAAATTTAATGAGCAGCCCTTCCACTCCTTCATCCAGATCATTGATAAAAATATTGAAAAGTACCGGGCCCAAAACCGAGCCCTGCAGCACTCCACTGGACACCTCCCTCCAATCTGATGAAACACCACTCTTTGGGTGCGGTCCTCTAACCAGTTCCCTATCCACCGAACTGTCCTATAGTCCAGTCCACAGTCTTCCAGATTGCCCATCAGAATATCATGGGGGACCTTATCAAAAGCTTTACTGAAATCCAGATAAATCACGTCAACAGAGTTCCCCCGATCCAGTAAGCTGGTCACTCGATCAAAGAAGGAAACCAGGTTGGTCTGGCAAGATCTGTTAGGGACAAAGCCATGCTGACTTCCCCGCATCACTAAGTGGTCCTTCAGATGCTTACAAATTGATCCCTTTAAAATCTGTTCTAATATCTTCCCAGCAACAGAAGTCAGACTGACTGGCCTGTAGTTTCCCGGGTCATCCTTCTTCCCTTTCTTAAAGTTTGGGATAACATTCGCTCTTCTCCAATCTTGTGGCAGACCCCCAGTCCTCCAGGAGGCCTTGAAGATTATGGACAGGGGTTCTGCAAGTTCTCTAGAAAGTTCTTTCAGCACCCATGGGTGCACCCCATCCGGCCCAGGGGATTTGTATTCATCCAGTGCAGCCAGATGCCTCTCCACAACCTCTCTGTCAATGTCAGTTAGCCACTCAGGTGTCCTGCCACATTTTCTACTATCTCTAGATGTGCCTGAGTTCCTCAGGGAGAAAACAGAGGCAAAAAAGTCATTAAGCCTGTCTGCTTTTTCTCTGTCCTGCATCAGAGTGTCTCCATCTACTCCCAACAGTGGTCCAATTGTCTCTTTTACCTTGTGTTTGCTTCTCACATATCTGTAGAAGTTTTTCTTATTGTAGCGATCCCTCCTGGCCAGACCCAGCTTGTACTGAGCTTTGGCCTCTTTGATGGCTGATCTGTAGTACCTAGTAACCCTCATATACTCCTCTTTAGAGGTCTGTCCTTCTCTCCATTTCCTGAACATTTCCTTTTTCTCCCTTAGCTTATTCTGGAGCTCTCTGTACACCCACATTGGTTTCTTGGAGCCCTTACCATGTTTCCATCTTGCTGGGATAGTGAGGGCTTGAGCTTGCAAAAGCTCGTGTTTGAGAAGGGCCCACCCTTCACTCGCTCCTTTCCCTTCTAGCACACTCCCACACGGAATGACTCTCATCAAGCCTCTGAGTTCATCGAAGTTGGCCCTACAAAAATCTAACCTACGAGTCTGGCTATGAACTTCCTTGGCCCCCCACAGCAACTGGAATTCAAGGAGGACATGGTCACTTCCCCCTAAGGTCCCCACCACCTTCATCTCATCTACCAATTCTTCCCTGTTGGTTAATATCAAGTCTAGTATGGCCGAGCCCCTTGTAGTTTCCTCCGCCTTTTGAAAAAGGAAGTTAATTCCCAGGCAGGTCAGGAAATTGCATGATTCATGACGCTTTGCTGAGCCTGTCTCCCAGCACACATCAGGAAAGTTGAAGTCACCCATAATTACAAGGTTCTGGTGTCTGGATACTCTACCAATCTGTTCAAAGAGGGCAGCATCCGCTTCTTCTCGCTGGTCAGGTGGTCTGTAGCAGACTCCAACAATAATACCCTTTGTCCTTCCTCCCCTTATTTCTACCCATATGCTTTCCACCGGGCTGTTTGCCCCATTCTCCATAACTTCTTGACAATCAAACCCTCTCCTCACATACAATGCCACTCCACCTCTTCTTCTACCCTTTTGGGTTGTTTTTGAACAACTCATACCCATCCACTAGCACATTCCAGTCATGGGAATCATCCCACCAAGTCTCAGTAATTCCTACTATATCGTAGCTCTCTGTTTGCAATAGAAGCTCAAGTTCTTCTTTCTTGTTACCCATACTTTGGGCATTGGTATATAGACACTTGTTGCCTTGTACCTTTGTTTGACCTGTCCTACCCAGGTGGGTCCCCACTGTTCTCACTTCATCATTGAAATCTCCATGTCGATCGTCCCCTTTCCCTTGCGGCATCAGTTTAAAGCTCTCCTGATGAAGTTCTGCAGGTTAGTTCCAAACGTTTTCTTCCCTGCCCTTGAGAGGTAAAGCCCATCATGTGCTAGAAGGCCTTCTCTAAGAAAACTTATCCCATGGTCCCAGAACCCAAAGCGCTCCTGCCGGCACCACCATCTCATCCAACGATTCACTTCAAGTATGGTCCGCTCCCTGCGCGTTCCTCTTCCTATGACCGGAAGGATAGAAGAGAATACCACCTGAGCCCCCAATGTCTTCAACTGCCTTCCAAGAGCTTCATAATCCTCTTTAATTCTTGCGACAGTATTTGCAGCCATTTCGTTCGTTCCCACATGAATCAGCACAAATGGTTACTTATCAGCAGGCCTGATGAGTTTCGGCAGCCGGTCGGTATCCTGAATTCTGGCCCCTGACAAGCAACACATCTCTCGGAATAGGGGATCTGGCCTAGAGACATGGCATTCCATACCCCTGAGCAAAGAGTCCCCGACGACTACCACCTTCCATTTTTTCCCACTTCCATGTGGCTCCATGTCCTCTGCACGCCCTCTTCCAGATCTTTGCGGTTCTCCTTCCACTCTCATCTCCATCACCATCTCTAGCACTTCAAAACGATTCTTGAGCTCAAGCGGACCAGAGCATCTTCTTCATTGATGTCTTCGGGTTTGTACCGTAGATCTGAGAGGAGGCTCAGAAGGGAGATCAACTCTTCTCATTGACTTTCCTCTTCTTGGCTGTGCAGAGCCCCCAGGTTCTTGTCAATAAGATCATCTCCCTCCTTGATCTCCTGAAGTGTGGTGATCCTCTCCTCCAGGCTCTGAACCTTTTCTTCCAAAAGTCTAACCAGCTTACGTTTCTGGCAAGTGAACTCCGTCTTCTCTTCTGGGAGGAAAACAAACATGGCACACTCCATGCAGGTGACTGCGAAGGGGGCTTCAGTAGACATGATTGCCTTGCAAGTATATACGTAGAGTACCAGCAGTACCAGTATACCAGCAGAATTTCGGGTCCCCCAGGCTAAGAGCCCCAGGCCAAGAGCCCTTTGGCGAGAAGGGGCCTTTTTTGTTTCAAAAGGTCACTTCCTGCCTAGCCCAGCAGGGCCCCAGGACAGTAGGGGGCAGGGCTTGTAACCAAGAGCAACAGCAACCAGCAGCAAACAACAGCAATTCACAGAGCCCCCAACAGCCCCACACAGATCTTAACTAGAACCACTCTCTAGCATGATACATGGAACCCACTCACCCTCAGCTTCTCACACAGTAGCTAGGAAAGGCAAAGGGCAAAAGGCAGAAAGACAACAACCCGTTACCTTCTAGCAGCAGCTTTCCACCATGTGCTCTTGCCTCCGCCCAGGTGCTTCTGCTTCTGTTCCCTCTGAATCTGGCACCTTATCTGACCTGATGGAGGCACCTTCTAGCCCTACTTGTGAGGAATCCAGAGCCTCCACCTCATGCTTTCCTTGCTATCTGGCAGCCCAGAAAACCAGTTGCGCCATATTGGTTAGGAGTGACGCAATGGCCACCAAGGACCCCTCCAGCACTAAAGCCTCTAAAATCTGTGCAGCAGCCACTCATGGCCTACCTGGTGCACCTCTGGCCTCTACTGTTTCTTCAGCCACTCAAGGCCTAACTATTGCTCTTCCAGTATCCAGCCAGAAAACAGAGGAAAGTGAGGCCAGACCCACTGCCTGTTGAACAGCGTGTTCAGCGTGACTGCACCAGCTTTAGGAGAATCCAGAAAGAGTTGCTTGTTTGGTAAAGGTGTATAATACAATTTATTTACAGGTGGATAAAGAGCAATATACAAGTTATAGTCCAGAGAGACAAAGTGCTTCGCCTACATCTGGACTTGAAAGAAGCCAAACCATAATGTACACAGTAGCAATTTATACATATAGACAACCAATCAGATGCATGAGTGAGTTTAGCTGAGTCATTCCTTCATGGTCTCCTGACTTTGGAACTTGACCACCTGACTCTCAGTCACCTGATGTGTCTAACTGTCATACAGATCGTTATGATCTAGAGCCTCTGCACACTGGCTTTTGACATTTAGATTACAACACTGCCCACTCCAAGAGGCCCAGAACCTCAAAGGATAAGAATGGGCACTCAGAAGCACAACATGCATCTCCTGACTGAGAAACTATGAGTAATGCATTTAAACCAGCTTCCTTGACCTTGTCCAACGATATCATTGAAGTCCTCAAAGAGGTGGTAAGGGAGGAAATAGCTGGGTTCCTGCATTAGATGAGCAAGGATGAAGAGTCAGTAAAATAGTTATCCCCTGAGTCTTCCCCCATCAGGAGGGACCAGGGAGAGGCCACTACCATGGGAGAGCCTATTTATTTTGAGGATGACCACTCTGCTTGCGCCCCCCCCCCTTATGATGATGGTGACTCTGTAGACAAGGAAGACAAGTATTTCCTCTGTGATAAGGAACAGGAGGAAATAGGGGCCAATGATCAATCTATGAGATTTTTCAAGATGGAGGATTACCATTACTTATAGTGTAAAACCATGGCTTCCCTTGACCTACAGGAGGTCTGGCTGAGGAGGAGCTCATTGCCTCCCCCTCTAAGCCCAAGTTCAAGCCCAAATGGAATAAGGAATTTTTCCTCAGATCTCACATCTCAGAAAAAAGTCCTCCCTTTCTCTGAATTTTTTGAGAGGCAGTTAAGGGCCAGGCCCATATCTAACAAATACCCTCCAGGGCTGGTCAGAAAGTTATATTCCTTACCATATTTTACAAACCAGTTTTTACAGGTATCACTTGTTGACGCCGTGGTGACAGCCTTACAATATTCCGGCCTCCTCTCCACCAATGAGGAAGGTTTGATTCATGACAACCTGGACAAGAAGGTGGACTTTGCCCTGAAAAAAGCACATGAAGCAACAGCTATAGCCTTACGGGCATCTGTCATTACATCCACTGTCACCAGAGCACCCATGATGTGGTCAAGGAAGATATTGCAACTCTTTCCTCCCAACAATCAATGCCTCGCAGAAAGGGTCATCAGGGTTCTCAAGGGGCATGCAGCGGGGAAATATTTGGTTTTCCTGCTTCGGGTTTACCCGAAGCGGGGAAACAATTCGGAATAATCCAAAATATCGGAAATTGCTTGAGTATGCTTCGAAATGATTTGGAGCACACTGAAGTGAGATTCCCACCTCCCCCCTGAGCCCCCTTTTCCCCAACCCCACTTACCTTCCGATGGATGGAGCAGGCCTTCTGCTACCACTGCTGTGGCCAGCAGTGTGGTGGGGGAAGGCTGCAGCTGGTGCCTGAGCTGCCTGTGCTGCCGCTTTGGCTTCTGCAGCGGCCGGCAGATGGCAGCAAATGCCGTCGCCCATGCCACTGCTTCAGCTTCTGCGGCGGCTTTCAGGCGACATCAAACACTGGTGCCTGTGCCACCCCCGCCGCTGCTTTGGTGTTTGCGGCAGCCAGCAGGCAGCAGCGAACGCTGGTGATTGTGCCGCCTGTGGCTGCCTGCGCTGCCACCTTGGTGTCTGCGGCGGCCGACAGACAGCAACAAATGCCAGCACTGCTTGCGCCACCGCTTCAGTCGGTAGGTAAGTGGGGTGGTGGTGGTGGGTGTGCGGGCACCCTTTGAAGGCTCCAAAGCTTCCCAAAGCAATCCAAATTGCTTCAGGAAACTTTGATTCGATATTTCCGAATCAGGGCCATCATACTGGTCCCGATTCGGAAATTCCGAATCTTTATGAATTGGGCCCAGTTCGGTTTTTTTTCCGAACCGGGAACCCGAAGTGCACACCCCTTTTCTCAAGGCCACTTCCTTTGTAGCTGACTCAAACCTGGATGCCATGTTTCTATCTTCTAGAGGTATGGATTAGGCAGTAGCCGCCCAATGATCTCTGGCTGAGAGCATGGCAGGCTGACTACCACTCCAAGGCCTTCGACCTTCCTTATCCCTTCCATGGCAATAAAGTGTTTGGAGAGTCACTGGATCAGATCCTAATAGAGACAAAGGACAAAAAGAAGGTACTTCCTAAGACGTTGTATAGAAACCACAGGAGGTCCACATCAAGTCATTTCTTTCATTCCCAGAGAGTACTACCAAGATTCTCCAGAAGCATCAGGGGATCCACCTGGTCTTCCTTTCGTTCAGTCTTTAAGAAGAGGAGGTTTTGTCTCCAATTGCTTTGGCCAACAATTCCAGCAGAGGAATGACAGAGCATCCTGAGATACCATCAAGGCACGACTGCCAGCAAAGTCTGGTAGGGAGCCATCTTCTCCTATTCAAAGACATGTAGCTCAAGACTACAGCAAACAATTGGTCCTCAGAAATCGACTCCACAGGCTATTAACTGGAGTTGTTAAACACCGCACCAGACTGTTTTATCCTGTTTCTCCTTCACTCGGGATCAGAAAAATGTCTGAGAACACAAGATGCTATTTGACACCTTCACGAAATAAGGGCTATAGAACCTGTCCCAAGGGCAGAGCAAGGGACCAGAGTGTATTCCATCTTCTTCACCGTCTCCAAGTGAAACAGAGACTGGAGGGAGATCCTGGATCTGAAGTACCTCAACAGGTTCATGAAACTGAGGCACTTCAGAATGGAGTCACTTCGATCCATAATGGAAGCACTGTTGCTGGGAGAGTACCTCACATCTCTGGACCTTCAGGAGGCCTGTCTTCATGTACCTATTGCATCATCTCACAGGGAGTTTCTGTGGTTCTGCATGTAAAGGGAACATCTTCAGTTCCGGGCCCTCCCTGGAACTGAAGATTACTTTATACCTTTGACCTTAGTGATACTTACAGTACTTTCTGGATGGTCTGCTCAGTTTGTTTCTCCAGCTGCACTTATATAAAGAAAAAAGAAAAAAAAACTACATCACTCAAATATTTATAGACTTTATCTTTTGCATTGTGCAGCTTTTGTGCAGCTTTGAGCATTTTTGCCTGGCAGCTATACAAAACTTTCTTGTTGTTTACATCTTGTTTATAGGACTCGTGTGTATTTATGATATATTTATTTTACTTGTTACCTTATTTAACTTTAGAGCGCTTGCTACTTTACTATTCATTAAACTCTAAAAAGGTTTTTCTTTTGGGTTATTTCTCCTCCAATTGTGGGTTCCCACTCTTTGTTCTAATGATAAACATCAGTTAAAGGTCCCTGGCCCAAGGGAGTCCTGCCTGGCGTCGACCAGGGCCAGGGCTTTCTTGTTCCTGGCCCCAGCCTGGTGGAACACTCTGTCTAATGAGACCAGGGCCTGGCAGAATCTGTTATCTTTCCACTGGGCCTGCAAGATGGAGCTGTTCTGCCAGTTGTATGGCCGATGCTAGGCGGAGCCCCCTGTCTGGCTGAGTATAGGATGTGCCCTCCCTACCAGTGACACCCCCCCATCTATTGAATATTCCCTATTACGATGCTCTGGGGATGGCTAAAGGGTATTTTATTATGCCGCTGTGTATATGTATATGTATTTTAACTTTGAAATTTTAAATGTTTGATAGTTTAAACTGTATGAATTGTTGAATGTAATTTTAAATTGTATGTAAATTTTAATCTGCCCTGAGCCTGCTAATGTGGGGAGGGTGGAATATAAATCGAATATAAATAAATAAAGAAAATAATCATCTGCATATGCCCTTACCTGGACCACCTCCTTCTCCATTCCAGCTCTTGGCCGCAAGCTCAAGGTGATCTGCGAACAACCATCAGTTATCTGCAGCAGTTCAGCTTTCAGCTCAGTCTTCCAAAGAGCTCCCTCAACCCCTCTCAGAGACTTGAGTATGTCAGGGTAATCATAGACACCAAATGTCAATGCGTATTCATGCCCAAGTCTAAGGTGACAAAGATCAAAGAAAGGGCCTTGGCCGTAATCAAGTCCAGATCTTCCTCACTGATGTTCCTAGTAAAATTTATGGGGCTTTTCATCTCCAGCCTGGATGCCATTCAGTGGTCCCGGGTACATTCAAGAAATTTATAGCAACTGCTTTGTCCCTTCCAGTCTTACATCATGACCAAGACGGACTTAAGCATCCAGGTGCCACCCTCAGTAAAGACCAGCTTAAAGTGGTGAATCGAGATGCCAAATCTACTACAAGGAAAACATTTCAACGTTGCCACACCTATGCAGCTGTCAACAGATGCCAGCCTTCGATTCGGTTTCGCTTTCTCAGCCATGCCGGACGCTCCTCTCGGCGGGTCCGGGAGGAAGCGACCGGGCACCCTGACCGGGCGGCTGATCTGCAAGGATTAGCCCCCAGGACTCCCAGGCAGGGAGGCAGGGTCCGGGACGCTGCGGGAAGAACTCCCCGAAATCAATGCGGGGGGGGAATTGACCGTTTGTCCCTATGGAGGCCGGCAGACGTGCGCGGCGCCTTGAGTGCCGCCGGGCAACGAGAAACGGCAAATGAAAGAAACAGGCGGAAGCCTGTAAACAAGCGAATCCCTTCTGTTTTACAAGCGTATGTGAAGGAGTGAAGGAGTGGAGGATCTGAAGAAGGCTCGCTCTTCCCCTTCGGTGAGTTCCAGAATTTGGTTGGCGCCCCCCCTCCCCCCTAAAATGGCAGCAAAGAAGCAAAGTCCCGCTCTTGGTAAGTCGATCTCGGCTACCTTGCAGAGGGGAGAGTCGCTCGAAGAACTGGTGCGCAGGGTGGTGGTGGAAGCCATAAAACCCTTTGTTGACAAGCTGAACGAAACTGATCAAAGGGTGGGCTCAATTGAAAGCGAAGTGAAAACCATTAAGGAAGCAGCGGGGGGGCAGAGAAGTCTGCTTTGGAAAGTGCGTCACTCGTGAAGGCTACGAAAAAAGAGCTGAAGTTGGTGGAGAACCAACTGATCGGGCTACAGGTGGAACGAACGCAGAAAATTTTGCGTCTCCAAAACGTGAAAGAGGAGGAAAATGAGGATCTGTGGGATTTGGTCTCGGAACTACTGGCGATACCCGCGAGGACAACTAAAGAAGAGGTTAAAAGCGCCATTTTGGAGGTCCGTCGGGCTTCTTCAAAATATGCAACAAAGCGACAGCTGCCTCGCGAGATCATTATTGACTTTTCATTTAAAAAGATTCGGGACACTATCCTATATAACTCATATAAGGCGGATTTGGACTTTATGGGTTTTAAAGTCAAGATTTTGAAGGACGTTCCATTTCTGGTCCGGAAAAGACGTTTTAAATATAAAAAGTTCGCAGCTCTTCTGAGGGACCATGAAATAAAGTATAAATGGTTACTTCCGGAAGGAATATGGTTTAGACATAAAGATCAAGCCTATAAGATACTATCAGAAGATCAACTAAAGGATTTTGAGGATAAAAACCCGGAATTCCAGTGCACCATGAACGAAGAAAAGGAGAAGCCTGAGGGGGGGGGGAGGAGACGAGCACCGCAGCGGCGGCTGCACAGAGAGAACTGCGTCCGGGACCCAGAAGGGGGAGGAAAGTTTAATTTGAATTTGAAATGTGTATTCTGTATGATTAACCACTCCATCATTATCCTATTGAGCTATTTTTGTATTATGGCAGTATGAAGGGAAAACATTAAAGTGTAGTGTTTAGTGTTTAGTGTTTGTAGGGTACCCCTCCCCTTTTCTTTTCCCATTCCCTCCGCCCTTCCCTTTTCTCCTTTCCTTGTGATAGTCTTGTGTAGTGTTGTGTAGTGTTTTGTAGTTTGAAAAATAAAAAAATTTTTTTTAAAAAAAAAAAACAGATGCCAGCCTTCTAGGCTGGGAGCCATTTTGAAAGGATCACCAGCCTATGTTCAGAAACAGAAGAAACTTCCCATCAACATGCTTGAACTGAGGGCTATTTATCATGCCTTTATTCACTTCAGCCCTCAACTGGCTGGCTGCCACATACTCATCAGAACAGACAACATGTTAGCCAAGGCATACATCAACCATCAGAGGGGTCCTGATCGACTGCGTTTCACAGAGAAGCCTTGCAAATTCTATCATGGTTAGAAATTCATCTTGCTTCTATCAGGGCCATGCACTTCAAGGGCACCTCAAATGCACAGGCACACTGGCTAAGCAGACAACTCATCCAAGAGAGAGAATGGTTGCTGAAGCTGGATCTTTTCCTCCACTTCATTAGACACCTTGGCTTCCCCCAATTGGACATATTTGCCTCTCCGATGAACTGCCAGGTAGACAGATTTTTTTCACAATACTTCCACCCCAAGGTGGAAGCAGTGGATGCTCTCACTTCTCAGTGGCCTCATACCCTGCTGTAGGCCTTTCCTCCCACTCCAGTTATCCCAAAATTTCTGAGAAAGATCAGTGAGCAGAGAGCAGACATCATAGTCGTGACCCCATACTGGCCCATATGCCCATGGTTCTCAACTCTTGTCCACACTTCCACTGTTGAAACTCCCAGTCTCCCGAGACATGGTCCATCAGGGACCAGTGTGGCATCCACACCCGAAATGGCTCCACTTGACCGCATAGAAGTTGAACGGAAGCACTTCACGTAACTGGGATATTCACAGCAGGTGATCAATACCCTGCTAGCATCTAGACGATCATCCACCACCAGGATTCATAACACCACATGGAAGGCTTTCGTTCAGTGGTGCCGAAGAAAAGGCATAAATGCCACTGAACCCAAATTGGAATCCATGCTCCTCTTTGTCCAGGATGGTCACTCCAGTGGGCTTCGGGTGTCCACCCTGCAACGCCAAACAATAGCCCTGGCAATGGTACCACCATCTTACCAAGGTTTCAGCATCTCCAAATGCCCTCATGTATCCAGGTTTCTTAAGGGAGCTGCACCCATGAATTCCCCACAGACTGACAGGATTCCAACTTGGAGACTACATACCATACTATCTGCCCTTACTGGCCCTCCTTTCGAGCCCATTAACGAGATCCCACTTAAGTGGCTGCAGATGAAGACCCTATTCCTTATCTCAGTCACATCAGTGCGAAAATTTCAGAATTGAGAGCCTTGTCAGTTAGCCCCAACCTCTGTACCTTCCACAAGGATATAGAATGTAGGCCAGATTCTACATTCTTACTTAAGGTAAACACTGCTTTTCATTGGCGCCAGGAAATATTCTTACCCACCTTCTGCCCCATCCCAAGTGAAAGACATAGCACACATGGACGTTAGATGCGCCTTAGAAGTCTTTATATCCAGAACTGAGAAAATCAGGATGCCCTACATGTTTATATCTCTGACATCAAACAACAGTGGAAAGAAGTTATCCAGAACATCCATCGATCGGACTCTCAGAGCATGCATCGCAGAAGCATACAAGTCACAGGGACTCAAGGTCCCTGTCGGGATCATGGCACACTCAGTTTGCAGCACTGCATTTTCCAAGGATGCTATGGTTGAGGTCTGCAGAGCACCTACTTGGTCGACCATCTCCACCTTTGTTAAGCATTGCAGACTAAATAGCTATGACTCTGCAGATGCAGCATTTGGAAGATGAGTCCTCCAATGTACTACAACCAGTGGATAATGACCCACCCAGCACACTGCTATGGGAGGTCCCATCTCAAGATGTCCTCCACCTTAGAGGAAGAACGGACCATTGGTTACTCACCATGAAGGGGCCTTCTCCTCTGAGGACAGGACATTTTGGTCCTCCCTGCTTTGTCGTCATCATCCTAAAACCTTTTCATATGCTTACTTACTGCACTTCATAAACAACCTCAATGTTCTTGTTATTCTGAGCTTTACTTACTAACCTCTTGATAACTTTTCCCCATTTTTCGGAGTTCCTAAATAGTTGTTATAGTATAGTTTTCTACTGCTCTCAGTGTTTCTAAACTGAAGAACTGAGTGACATCCACTGGACGACAGGAAGTTCTGTTTTTACTTCCTGTCTCCCTGAACAGAGGGTGAGAATCACCCATCTCAAGATGTCCTCCGGTCCTCAGAGGAGAAGGACCCTTCATGGTGAGTAACCAATGGTCTGTTCTCAAAAGATGTGGTTTTAAATCATCTATGTAGTTGTAAAATGAAATGTCACAAAGAAAAGTATTCCAAAAATGACCTTATTTTTTTCCTAAATAAAAAAGAAATTGCTTCATTCTCTAAAAATTATCTTTGCAACTTTTATTTAGATTTTTCATTTTCATAGGTGTTACAGTTTTGTACATGATTTAATAAGTGATCACTTTTAGGAACATTGCTAAGCAGAGTACAGAATAAAGGACTGTTCTTTCAGATCATACTTGATTACCTTTTCACTTGTTACCTCCAGGATGTCTACACAACTTTCTCACATGCTCTGAACTGTGGAATTGTTCTGCACCATCTTAAACTTTGTGTTGTAGCTCTATACACAGAGCTCTGCTAGAAAGATTTTCAGTCTAAGTGATTTGGAACCGTTGCAAATATAGAAAATATTTAAAAATTATTCTCACAACAGCACAAATATTTACATGCTAGGTGATAGTACTCACAGTTTTCTATAGTCTAGGGTCAGGTGGTGGTATATTAGGGACAGAAATCAAAATGGGAATTAATGGAAAGAATGACACTGTGAGTACTAACCTAAAATGCTTATTTAATATGAGTAAATTATTGGAAAACAACTCAATATTATTCCATGTTATGCTTAAGTGAACTAAAAGTGATGCATGATGTAGTGTTGGGGCCAAGAATTCAAGGGGGAAGCCAAGACTGCATTGGAATTAAAGATGATTGGACAAAAAGTTATGATCCTTCTCTAAAAAACATAAAAGATATTACAAGATTATTCCTTCTTCTGTTTCTGGTTTTACTTCCTTCCTTAAAAAAAAAAACAGAGAAGGTTTTAGAATGTTCAAAGAGTTGCACTTGAGAACGTTTTGGAAGCAGACATCATGGACCACCTCAGTTTCTTCTGGCAACTGCTTGTGCCTCTGCATGGAGTCCCTATAGCTTTGTTGCACAAGTGATGAATGGAAGGAAATGGAGGAGAGAATCAGAGAGAGGAAGTCCTTGTCCCCATCCTTACGTGATGCTGTACCTTAGCATCTTAGATTTACAGAGTGGGCAGTCAGCAGTTTGTGACAATGCTTCAACAAACTGAGATGACTGCTCTTCTTGTGTTTACCTTTATGGTATAATGATGAGTGTTTATTTTAAGATGCGGTCCATTTATTAACTCCTGTGACATCAGATTTACTTTTAAACCTTCGTTTTTACTTCTGTTTGTATTCCCTGTTCTCTACCATAACGTGTTTGCTACTAGTTCTTCCATCTTAACTTTAATTCTTAGAAGTATATATGCCCCCCCACACACACACACCTTTGAACAGCTGGGCCTGTGCTCTCTTCAGTTTCATAGTCAACATTGAGCAATCAACAACTACACAGTACCTTTTCATATAACTTAAAATCCCCCTTCTGGAAATGAGATTCCATGATCTGTGAATTAATTTGGCTTGTGTCAGTTTATAATTTAGGTACAAATGCTTTCTGTTTTCCCCTGCAGCCTTCTTTGTGCAGAAGTTGGATTCTTGGAGCAGGCCTTTGTCTTCCAGAATTTGCTGTAATAAATAATAAATATGCTTTTATATAGCAATGCTTTTAACCTACTGAGAGCCAAATTGATGCAAGGGAGGAAAACATTTTCTCCTGGAAAAATGTTTTCCCTTCTTTCTTCAACAGATCTAAAGTCTCATTCTACCATTTGAGTCTCCATTAATGCTTGGTTATTTCCCTGAAAGGCAAAATTGTACAACTTCCCTATGAGGCCACTATTAATTCCACACTATCTCTCTCATAGACTAGTACAGCTGGCACCCTACCCCCAGGAGAACAAGCTCATCACTTCTCCCACAAGCTTGTTCTCTACCAACTCAGGCAGCAGGAGTCCGAAGTTAGCTCTCAAATATTGGTCTTGCTCATGGCAGCACAGAGTGTGCTACAGTGCCTCTGGGCTATATTAAAATTATATTTCTAGCACAGTAGGAGTGAAACTGCATAGTTCTGGTGGCATTCAGATAGGAAATTCATAAAGAAGCCGGGTTCTTCCTGCTTCTTCTCAGTAATAAACAATGAAAGTTTATTTACCTAATCTTTTAAAGTAAAAATGTAACTGTTCATAAAGAGGCAATGCCTGTATAACAGCATAAATGGCTGTTTCTGTTGCCTTTGCAATTTGCCTTCAATTCTGAACTGATGAGCATTGTTCAGACTTGATATAAGAACATCCTCATTCATTCATTCTTTGTTCTTTCTGCCCTTTCATTTGGTCAAACTTTATCCTTTTAATATATAATAATATGTGTTGTTGCTTCTTTGCTTTCAATACTGTACCTTTAATTACTTCATTATGGTGTCTGTGAAGTCAGTTGCAGAGATCACAAATTTTGAATCAGAAAGTTGGCTTCCCCCTGCCCCCTCATACTTAGTACTGTCTGAGCTATGTTCTAGTCTAGCCTTATCCCCTGCCCCCAGTATGCTAATTTTGTATGTGAAAGATCTGTCTAAAGATAGATACAAAACAGAGTATCTTCCTTGAAGATGGGATTGGGATTATTTCTGCCTGACTTTGAGTGTGCCTGTGTCCAAAGAGGCCACCATTAGCCACATCCTTCTCATGTATCTAATTTCCTATTCTCCCCATAGCATCCTTCATTGATATTTGGGCTAATTATTGGCTGATAATAAGCCCTCTGAAGCCCACCGTATCATTCTGGATGTAATCTGGCTCCAGAATGGATCCTTCCTGTGTAGCTATATCGACAGTCACCTAGTGGGATCTTGCAAGTATTTTGATTGTAGCCTAATAATTTTATCACTAGATTTTAAAGTTTGTATTAGCCATTGTACTTTATAGTTCTGTAAACTTGTAATGACCAACAGCCAAATACAATAAAATTCTGATTCTGATTGTAGCCTAATAAACATTACATTCAGCTTTCTGATTGCAAATTAAAATAAAATGATAATACTTATTTGAATAGACATTCAAATTTCTGCTATCCTTACCCTATTGTATTGTTTGCTGAATGTCTCAGCCAGTATTCGTATTAACTTACACTCCGTAATCTGTCTTGCGCTTCAGTGAGAAAAGTGGAGTGTAAATAACATAAATAAAGAAATAAAGCGGAATGAAAAACTGGGGAAGAGCAAATGTACTTTATTTCATTTTCTGCTGGTTTGTTTTTATAAACTTTCTCTTTTCCACATCGGCTTTGTAGATCCGTTTATATTGTTTACATATGTTGTATGGCTTTTAAAAGCAAATTATGTGTATGGTTTATATAATTTGTACATATCTACAACACTGGTTTATTGGTGCAAAATGTGTACATTTTACAGGACAAATTTAATGTAAGGTGTGGAGAAATTCCCTATATCCCAGAATTTCACACTGGGATTTCAATAATTCAGTAGTTTCAGGTGGGTATCTTAAGCCATGAAGGACTTGTTTACACCTAGATTTGAATCCAGTAGCACCTTAGAGACCAACAAGATTTTAAGGGTATAAGCTTTCAAGAATTGAAAGCTCTGTTCTTCAGATACATCTCAAAACCTGCTGTTTTACTGAAGACCAACACGGCAACCCATCTGAAACTTGTTTACACCTTGACTCCATCTTGAGCATATGTTGCTAAAGATTGTTGTATGGAAAAAAACCCACACAAAGGAACTGAGATAATGAACTACTTGCAAGTCCAAGAATAAATTGCCTGCCTTGATATCCTTGGATATGTACAGAGTTCAGGGGAAAAGATATGTGGTTTTATCACTTTACTTTCAATCTTTGATCAGTTTGCTGTGATAACATAGGATGACTGATTTTTTCATTTAGTTAGCAAATTTCCTTTTATTTTGGATGCCATAGTTTGAATTCTGTGATCCACAATTTGCTCCAGTTGATCTCATTTACTTAGAGAGAAAGACCCAAAGTGGGGGGCAACAATTAAACCCCTCAGTCCTCTAGTATGCAAGTAAAGATGCTAGTCCCCAGGATCACCAAGGCAAGGAGAGTGGTGTGTGTCTCCCCTACCTAAGCAGCAGAATAAAGGAGCCTGAGTCAATACTACTCAAGTTGGGGAACAACTTTGATATGATTTATGTTGGAAGTGGCTATTGGGAAAGAAGAGTAGAAGAGAAGGGGGGAGTAGACCTATAAGGCCCTGTGCGGACTAGGACCAGCATCTCTACATGACCGTCTCTCCCCATATATTCCCTGGAGGACACTCTGATCAGGGGACAAACAGCTGTTGGTGGTCCCTGGCCCCAAGAAGGCCCACCTTGCCTCGACTAGAGCCAGGGCCTTTTTGGTCCTGGCTCCCACTTGGTGGAACGCTCTGTCTGCTGAAATCAGGGCCCGGCAGGATCTACTATCCTTTTGCCGGGTCTGCAAGACAGAGTTGTTCACCAGGCATATGGCTGAGGCTGGGCCTCCGCCTGTCTGAGAAAAGGGGTGTATAAAATCTTAACCCTCCCTGTAAAGGCTGTCCACCATCCTGTTTTAAATGTGTATTAATACACTGTTGTTTTAATGTTTTAATGTGGATGAATTTTTTATTGTATTTTAATATGTTGTTATCCGCCCTGAACACGCTCACGGGGAGAGTGGAATAGACATTTTAAATAAATAAATAAATAAATAGGCAGGCAGGCAGGCAGGCAGGCAGGATGGATGGATGGATAATAATATTTGATATATATTCTGCCCTTCAGGACAACTTAACACCCACTCAGAACGGTTTACAAAGTAAGTTATTATTATACCCATGACAATCAGCCTGTGAGGTGAGTGGAGCTGAGAGAGCTCTGAGAGAACTGTGACTGACCCAAGGTCACCCAGCTGGCTTCAAGCAGAGGAGTGGGGAATCAAACCCAGTTCGCCAGATTAGAGTGCTGCCACTCTTAATCACTACACTAAACTGGCACTCAGATTGTCAGCTGAGCAGCTTCCTTTCCCTCACAGGGATAGTTTTTTGAGTATGCCGTGTCTCCACAAAAGGAAACAAAATGGTGAGAAATGGAGTCCTGGGTTCAACAGAGATTACGTCAAAATGGGGATTTGGGGACTGAAACAACAGAGAAGAGAAGCTAAAAATCACACCCAGCTAACAGTATTATAGAAGTGATCACAAAATGTGTAGTTTATAGACTTATAAATGACTCATTAACGTGTGAATTTCTTTATTACTGTCCTATTACCAAGCTTTCCTTTTATTTAAATTAAGTGCAAATATTATGTTTATATTTATAATTTAGACTTATTATGCTTTCTTGTCCTTAAGGCACAGAGAGGAATATAGCATTTTAAAAAATTCCTAGCCCATGCCCAAGCATTTCCCATTGCAGGTGGGAGAGTGTTTGCTTCTTGTAGACAAAACTGGTAAACTCTTTCACATGCAGAATTCATGTGCATAACTGAAGTCTCTGGATATCAGCCAGAATAAATAAAATTTTAACATACCTTCTTGAAATGGGCATTTTTCCCCCAGTGATCACTTATTCATGTTGTCTTGGTAAAAAATATTGAACTAAAGTTTTTTGGACTAGAGTTTTATTTGCTAACTTTAGATGATCAAAGTCATGAATATATAAAGATCTTTCCCAACACAGTTGTGAACTGATCTTAAGCATATGATCTGAAAATGAAGCACTTGCCTTTTGATTGAATTCATGTAAAATACTGATCTTGTGCTTTGTATCTGATGCTGATAGTGCATCAGATATGTCATGTTCACTACATTCTGTTATCAAAGTATTTCACTACTGACTCCTGAATGTGACTTTTTATTGTCTCAAGAACAGCAAATTAGTTGTGATTCCTTTGCAGAGTTTCCCCCCCCCCTCTGATGAAGACCTTTTACATATGGGCTGCCCCCCAAGCCCCCAGTAGATGTTTTTCTGATTTATGCATAGCATTCGATACCTTCAGTGGTGACCCTGACAAAGTAGAACATGGGCTGCTTCCACACACGTTGGATAATCCACTTTCAATACTCTTTAGTGAACATTTGAAACTGATTTTCCATGTGTGGAACAAAAAATCCACTTCAAAAGGATTGCGAAAGTGCATTGAAAGTGCATTATTTAATGTGTGTGGAAATGGCCATGGTTCATCTGAATTTCATAAAATCATGGAATTGGAAAGGGCTTTACAAACCTTCTAGTCCAACACTCTGCCCAATGCAGGAACAGCCAAAAGCATGCCCGACAAGTATATGTCCAGCTGCTCCTTGAAGACTGCCAGTGAGGGGAAACTCTCCACATCCCATGGCAGCTGATTCCACTACTGAATTAACACAAAGAAGTTTTCCCTAAAGTCCAGTCAGTATCTTCCCTCCCATAGTTTAAACCTATTGTTTAAACTATTCTCTGTTGCTAACAGGAACAGCTCCCTTCCCTTCTCTTAAGTGACAGCTTTTTAAATACTTAAAAAGAGCAATCATGTCTCCCCTCAACCTTCTCCAATCTGAACATTCCCAGGCCCCTCAGTCTTTCCTTGTAGGGGTTGATCTCCAGGCCCCTAATCATCTTGGTTGCTCTCTGCACCCATTCCAGTTAGTCCACATCCTTTTTGAAGTGAGACCTCCAGAACTTCACAAAAGGTGAGGATTGATCAATGCAATATATAGTGGGACAATGAGACCTTGTGATTTGGATGTTAAGCCTTTGTTGATACACCGCAAGACTGCGTTTGCCTTTTTTGTTGCTGTTCCACACGGATTGATCACACTTAGGTTCCCATCCACCTGTATGCCCAAGTTCTTGTTCATACTGCGGTGCAGAAGTGTGTCCCTCATCCAGTATGCATGCTTTGCATTTTTGTTACCCAGATGCAGAACCCGGCACTTGTCTGTGTTAAATCATATTTTATTCAAATCCATCCACTTTTCCGGTGTGTTCGGATCTAATTGAAATCTATATCTTCAAGGGTATTTGCAACTCTTCCCAGTTTGGTGTCATCTGCAACTTTAATGAGTAATTCCTTCACACCCACATCCAGATCATTTATAAAAATGTTAAAAAGCACTGGGCCTAGAACCAAGCCCAGTGGCACTCCACTGAACAGCTCCCTCCAATCAGATGTGATGTCATTGACAATTACTCTTTAGGTGCGGATATCCAACCAATTTCCTATCCATCTAACCATCCTAGAGTTCAGTCCAGTCTTCCAATTTACCCATCAGAACATCATGAGGAACCTTGTCAAAAGCTTTACTGAAATCAAGATAAACTACATCGACAGCGCACCCATTTGTTTTAATACTATCCATAGCTGTTCTTGATCCAGTCAGTCAAAAGGTTTGCTGTAATCTATAAAACACAGGCCAATTTTCTTCTGAAATTCCCTGTTATGCTCTGTTTAGCCATTGTATGTCCATTATAACAACAACAACAACATTCGATTTATATACCACCCTTCAGGACAACATAATGCCCCCTCAGAGCAGTTTACAAAGTATGTTATCATTATCCCCACAACAAAACATCCTGTGAGGTTGTACATTTGCAATCTGTTCTCCAGTGCTCTTCCTTTTCACACTGTGCAATCCTATGGAGAGTTACTCCAGTCTAAACGCATTGACTTCAATGGGTTTAGACTGGAGTAACTCTTCATAGGATTGCACTGTAAATCCAGTTTGAACATCAGGCATTTCTCATTCCATATATGGTGTCTTTTCTGTAGAATTTTAAGCATCACTTTGCTTGCATGGGATATTAATGTGCTGGTCTGGTAGTTGCTACATTCTTTGATAACCCCTTTTTTCAGAATTGGAATGTAAACTAAACGTTTCCAGTCTGTGGGCCATTGTTTTGTTTTCCATTTTTGCTGTCATGTTCTTGTTAAGATTTTGATGGACTCTGTTTCTGTTGGCTGCCAACTAGTTACCAGGTTCAATTCGAGGTACTGCCCATCACATACAAAGCTGTTCATTGCCTTGGACTCTCATATCTGCAGGACCACCTCACCCCCTGTGTTCTGCTACAACTCTGCTCATCTGAACAGGGCCTTTTCTGTAGGTGCTTCTCTGCAACTAGGCAAGATCAACAATGGTGTGCACACATCTACTCTCTGTAGTGGCTCCACCCTATGGAATAGCCAGCCTGAGGAGATCAGAAAGGCTTCCACACTTTTGGCATACTGCAAACTATGCAAAACAGAACAGTGTGTGTGTGTGGGGGGGAATTTTTATGAAGGGGTTGCATAATAATGATTTGGGATGACATTTCAGTAGAATGGAACTGTCGACTATACTACTATGTATTATGTGTTGCTATATGTTTTAATCTTGCTTTCACTGCATTACATAATTGTATTGTTTAATGTGTCCTGTTTAATACTTATGCCTTGTTGAAAGGTGTACTGTAAATAACATAAATTTAAAATTAAAAAAATATGTTATCAGCAGGGATTTCAATTTATGTCATTCCCTTCAGAAATGAAGAAATCTGATTTTTTAAAAATCACTATCCTGAAGATTTTCTTGTTTCCTTTATTTATTTATTTATTTTGTAAAATCTTTATTGTTATATTCCAAGAAAAAAAAACCCGTCACCACAACACCTGTGTAGGGACAGCCAGGCGGTAGCTACATAAATATTATTCCATACCATATTGTATCATATTCACAATTACTCCCAATACAACTCTTGCCCTATACATCATTCCACATAACCTTACAATCAAATATACTTCTCAATTTCCTATTAACCGACTAATCATCCCAAATTGTTGAAACGATTCTAAATACCTCACTATCCTTCTAAACCAATTCTCCTCTTGTTCACTAACCTTTAACCCATTCATTCTATGTATCTTCATCGTAAGGTACTCTAAAACTATAATATTATTCATTTTATTTCTTGTTTCCTTTAAAGAAAAATTGCCCCGAGGAAATTTTGATTTGAATAATTCAGGAAATCAGAATTTTCCAGTGGTATACTATTTAAGAAACTTCTGCTTTTAAAGGATTTTTATTTAGTGCTTTTGTGTATTTTATATTAACATTTCCACAAAACTTCTTTGTTACACTTACATTTGTTTCTTCCATCTGAAAAGCAAAAGGAGTTGTGGGGCGTGCTCTGGGCACCTACTGAAAGAATACTAACCCAGAGCTTGTTTTGGTACAGAGAATGAATTGTATTTGGCTCATAGCCATCCAGTGAACTTCATAACTAAATGAGAACTGTAATAGGTTCTCAACTGAGAACTAAATGCAGAACTGTAATAGGTTGGGAGAGCGTTCCCCCAGGCTGCGGCCAGGGCAGAAAAAGCCCTGGCCCTGGTGGAGGCCAGACAGATGTCCCTCAGGCCAGGAACCATCAGGAGTTGTTTATCCGCAGAGCACAGCACCCTGCAAGGGACATAATGGGAGAGGTGGTCCCGCAGGTATGCCAGTCCCAGTCCGTAGAGGCCTTTAAACACCAACATTAACACCTTGAACTGGATCCAGAATTCCACTGGAAGCCAGTGCAGCTGGCATAGCACAGGATGGATATGTGCTCAAGTAGGTGTTCTTGTAAGAATGTGTGCCGCTGCGTTCTGGACCAGCTGTAGCTTCTGGGTCAGGCCCAAGGGCAGCCCAGTGTAGAATGAGTTACAGTAATCTAGCCTGGAGGTGACCATTGCATGAATTACTGTGGCCAGGTCCTGGGATGGCAGATAGGGTGCCAGTTGCCTGGCCTTTCGGAGATGAAAAAAGACAGACCTGGCAACGGTCGTCACCTGGGCTTTCATTGAAAGTGTGGCATCCAAAGTCATTCCCAGGCTTCTCACCATCAACGAAGGCTTCAGTTGTACCCCATCGAGGGTTGGGAGCCGGGTCCCCAACCCCATTGCTCCACAATCCAGACACAGAACCTCCGTCTTCAGGGGATTCAATTTCAGGCAACTCTGACGTAACCATACCGTTGCAGCCTCAAGACCCTTGGCCAAGACTGGTCGTCCATCAACAGATAGAGCTGGGTGTCATCTGCATACTGGTGACATCCCAGCCCAAAATTGCAGACTGCCTGGGTGAGGGGGCGCATATAGATGTTAAATAGCATCAAGGAAAGAATTGCCCCCTGAGGGACGCTGCATACCAAAGAATGGCGGGTGGACATCTGTTCCCCAAGTGCCACCCTCTGTCCCCGACCATGGAGGAAGGAGCTCAGCCATTGCAGGGCTGTCCCAGAAATCCCCACATTGGTGAGGCAGTGAGTCAAAAGTTCGTGATCGACCATGTTGAACGCTTCTGTAAGATTTAAAAGTATCGGCAGTGCTGACCTGCCCCGATCCAGGTGTCATCACAGATCATCTGTGAGAGCGACCAGAGCTGTCTCTGTACTATGGCCAGGCCTGAACCCGGACTGGAATAGTTCCAAGATAAAGGTATCATTGAGGTATACCTGTAACTGTTTCACTACCGCCCTCTCAATTACCTTACCCAGGAATGGAAGATTTGAAACTGGGTGGTAATTGACTGGATCAATAGGATCCAATGATGGTTTCTTTAATAGGGCTGAACCACTGCCTCCTTCATTGAGTCTGGGAAAATCCCAGAACTCAGGGAAAGATTAATGATGTCAGCTAACGGGAACTGAATCCTAGCACTGCCAATTTTCACCAGCCATGATGAGCACTGGTCCAGTGGGCATGTTGTAGGTTTCACAGCACACAGGACCCTGTCTACCTCTTCCTGGGAGAGTGACCTGAACTGATCTAATATCAACCCTGAAGATGGCCAAGGGCTTCCAGTTCACATACTGCATCAGTCGTGGTGAACAGGTCCCAGCGGAATGACAATGTTGTCTGTATTGGTCTCCTGAGTTTTATCAGTTCTGGGTTTTGGAGATATTTTTGGCTTTGATTGGGATTGCAGCACTGGCCTGTGGACTAGTATAGTGCTATTATAGTGTAATCCTAAACAGAGTTACTGCAGACTTCTTAGGAGTAACTCTTCTTAGGATTATTTATTTATATTTTTAAATCTTGATTAAAATCTTAGTTAACCTGGCAGGAGGAGTGGTTGGGTTGGAGACGTGAGTAATGCACCATCATCTCTTGATTGAATTGCCATTTTAAAATGTCCCTTCCCTAATTATTTTGAAACAGCCTGGATTTGCAAAGAGGACATCAGATCAGTAAATGCTTAACTATATGTTTGAATACATTAATAGAGGAGCAAAGAGTGCATTCAAATTTTTTTTTTTTTTTGCTTGCTGGTATGAATAATTTTTTATTTTGGTCCATTGGTATGCCGCCGTAAAATAGTGTGACTTACATATCAGCATCACTGCTCAGAATTTGGCACATGGCAGGGAAGGGAGGGAGGTAAGCAGGAAGCTTTGTTCAGTTTATTTTATGATGACAAATCTAAGAAGGTTCAATAATGTTCCATCCACTGTTGCCTTAGCTACAGGTTCTGGCATTGCAAAATTGTAATGAGACCATAGAACCACAGATGGTGTTATGACCCCCTCTGACCAGCCCAGCAACTCTGACTTGGAGCGCCTAGAGAAAGAAACTGAGGGGACAAGTCCAGAGACCAGGAGGACCAGGGGATCAGGGAAGGCCTGATGCTATAGTGGCACTTGCTCACCATTCTCCAGCAGTGCCAGAGGCCACTCTGCCAGAACCTGTAAGTGAGACCTTACCACTGTCCTCTCAGCCACTAGGCCTTTGCTAGGCAGAATGCGAACCTGAGCCAATAGCTCCTCAGGTCCCTCTTTGCATGAGTGGTGTCAGTAGAAGGCCCGGGCTGAGTCAAGACAAAGAAGGTGAACTGCAGGACTTGCAGTGTGCACTCCCAGCCTGGATCCAGAACAGGGCTCTGGAAGCAGTAGTTCTTTGCTGGCTCCATCCTGACCAAAGCCCAGCACAGTCTCAGGAGTCTCAGCACTTATCAGCAAGTGCAGTTGAGCCAGATCATCTCCAAGCCTGTTTCGGCTGAGGCTTGGGAAGGCTGCATTGCTAGAGCATCCGATCCGCTAGGCACAAACCATGTTCCTGCTTCAGCTCAAAGCCCCAAGCTCCAGTCTGCATTCTCATGTCTAGCCAGCCAAGCCTGGGCGCTTCCTCCAGAGGAATCTAGGCCCAGCCACCGGCAGAGAGCAGGACAGATATAATTTCTAACTGATACTCTAAGCACTTGAGGCACAGTGCTATACTAGGACTTTTCTTTCCAGTTTCATTCATTTCATAACATTTTGCATCCTGTTGTGTTTCTTTGTACTCTTCTGTAAAATTGTGAGTAAATTCACTGGTGTTGTCCTTTACCTACTCCACTATTAATTTAAACATTATAAATTAAAAGATATTAATTCTAATTGAGAGTGTGCTAAATAACCAACTCTAGTTTGATGGAAAACATGAGCATCTATAGAGGTTATAAAAAGTAGGGCCCTTTGAGCACTTTAAAAATAGATTGAAATTCTCTTATATGTCAGTAACGTGGACCAGCTGAGGGCTTGGAAGAATCTCAGTTCAGGAGCTAAGTGTTGTCAGTAGTGTTTTAAATTTTTTTTTTAATGCTCATACAGAAAATAAAAAGGCCCTTTGACTTGAATTGTGAACCCCCAAGCAGCGTTCTGATTTGCCTTTTTAGGTCCCCAACGTATTTATTTTCCGGAAGCAGCTTCTTTCCTTTTCTCTCTTTTAAAAAAATAAATACTTATAAAAATAGATTGCTTGCAGCTCTAGTCCAAATGAACAACCTGTGAGAAGCTGCTGGTCTCCAGTGCTTATGTTGCTTGCTCTCCTACTGACTTTTATGTTTTCCATAATCTTGGGAAGGAAATAACTTATTTTCTCTTCTGTTAAGGCAGTTTATATCCCCTTTTTAATTTTCTCTTTAATGCAGAATTAAAATAGATCTTCCGCTTCCCCAACATTAGTATATTTTAGTGAATAATCTAGTGGCATCAGCATAAAAGTTTAAAAAAAAAAAACTAAGGACACTTCTCTCCCCACCCCGAAGCTCACCTGTGTGCTCTGTCAAAACTTGCTAATAGTGGATAATGGGCGGGGGGTGGGGGACCTACTCCTTCATTTGAATTCTCTGTAGTGTATTTGATTTCTGCAGTTGTGTGTTACAGTTGTTGGCTGATGTTTAGTATAAAGTCTCAAGGGAGTTTTAACAGAAAACCAATCATTTTTACTTCTGGCAGAGGAGACCTCTGCTGTGGCTTATAGGAACTTCAGCTGACTATTTTTTGTGCTAGAATGTTGACTTGCTTGGCCATAGTGAGTTCTCATTACTCCCAATATTAAATGTTTGCCAGTTGCTTTCTCTGGAAAACGATTACTGGAGTAGAACAAATCTATTAGACTGTAGCTGACTCTGTTTGTGTGTTAAAATCCTGTTCATTTAGTTATCTCACCTGTATCCTGCCTTTCCTTTAGTTTTAGAAGACTGTGTTTCAAATTGTTGGCAAGAGTTGAGTCCAGTAGGACCTTAGGGCCAAGCTACAAGTGACAAATGACACTTGAACGGCAAGTGAACAGACTCACGTGTATTCCTCCCTGTTCGCTTGCACTCCACTTACACTCCACTTGATCAAGTGGAGCACAAGCAAACAGGGAGGAATACACATTAGTCTATTCACTTGCCATTCAAGTGTCATTTGTCACTTGTAGCTTGGCTCTTAGAGACCCATAAGATTTTCAGGGTTTATGCTTTCCAGAGTTAAAGCTCCCTTCTGCAAATACAGGGAGGATTGGAGATCCATCAGCTTCTCCATGTATCTGAAGAAGGGAGTTTTGACTCTCAAAAGCTTACATCCTGAAAATCTTGTTGGTCTCTGAGCTGCCACTGGACTCACACCGTGCTGTTCTACAACAGACCAACACAGCTGTTTCTAGGGTTACCAGTTCCCCTTAACCTTATGGTGTGTGTGTGTGGGGGGGGGGGGTTCTCAGTACTTACCTGAATGATTTCCCAGCAAGCACTATGATGTCACTTCTGAAAGTGATGCCATCATGCCCTTGGGAAGTGTACCTGCTGCGGGCTGGCCAGGGAAATTTCTTGCCTCTAGGTGAGTGGCGGCAGGGGGCAGAGACTGGGAGCGGAGATCCCCCACCTCCACCGGAGGACTGGCAGCCCTAGCTATCTCATGAAACTATTTTCTTGAGTTGTAACCTCGTTGTCATTTTAAGATATCTCTGTTATCAGTAGTGTGGTATTAAAAAACTTTGTAGATGAAGTTCTTCCCACAGTTTATTTTCATGTAAAGACTACACTTAGATATACCAAATGGCTCATACAAGTACAGGGACGCTGAAAAAGGTGGAAACTTTACTGCTACCAGATTGCTTAGTTTCTAATAACCTTTTGGTCACTTTACAGAAAATATGAACATATTTTGTTTGTCACATTTGGGGGGGGGTGTGATATGTAAAGAAGGATAAAATAGAGCTGTATATGGGCAAATTCATTACAGCCATTTAGTCTGAAGGAATCTTCTTGAATGAAGTTGTTTAGATATGGTGCCAAAAGTCTAAAAGACTACATGCCAGATGAATAGTTGGGGGAGGAAGGAGTTTCAGATTGAGTTGCCACAAAACCCAGTCTCATGTGACCACCCACCTTACTTCAAAGGCACACAGAGCAAGGACTCCAAACATGGCTGTAATTGGCAATCTGGTTCATTTGAAAGCAGACAGTGCTAGTCTCAGACTGTTTAGTACATTAAACACAATGACCCACACTCTGAACTTGGAAGCAAGTCACCAAGCAATTTATTTTAAAATGTTTATGGTGCCCACCATTCTGAGCATCTCAAGACCCAAGGCAGATAGCAACTATGTAATAACAATTTTATAAAACAAACATGAAAAAATAAAAACATTAAAACTAGGCTAAAACTCTGCCCCCACTAGTGGATATTCCCCCTGCTAAGGCTCAAAGTGTCCCAAAAGTTCTCCAGAGCAGTTTTGTTTTGCAGCCTCTCTGGAAATCCCAGGAGTAGGAGCCCTCCTGACCTCTTTTGGAAGGCTATTCCAGGGTGACTACTGAAAAGACTCAAGCCTGGATTGCTGCCAGACATGTCTTGGATGGCAGCAATGGTGGGAGGGTAACTGACAGTGCACCCTTTTGGGATGAATTAAGGTGTTATTTGAGTATATGCAGGGAGAGGCAACCCATCCATGTTCTTTTGTGACTGTTGAGATTTCTCACTAGTTTGTGCCAGCCAGAAGTCTGGCAGCTGCATTTTCATCAAATTGAAGCTTGCATGCCATCTTCCTAGGCAGCCTCCTGTAGACTATACTGCAGTAATCTGTCTGCAGTGAATGGGAACAGAGTATGGATAACTGTATCCGGATCATGCATCTTAAGGAAGGACTGCAGCCGGTGAGCCAAAATCAGTGGTAGGTCTTACATGTTGGAGGAAGTATTTGCCTCTGCCGGTAGATATGGATCTCCAAAAACTCAACTTTAGAGTATTAATCTGAAATAGCTAAAGGGGAGGAGAGGGGATGGTATTGTAAACCATTTTGGTCACAATTGGGTAGAAAAGTGGGTCCTAAATATATTAAATAAGTTAATCTGGTTTATATTTCTTTTGCTTTTAGAAATATTTCATAGTCGCTTCCAAATATATGTTGGCCTATGTCTCTGACTGACTATTTTGAGTTATTATAAGTTATTTGTATAAAAGAAAATACAGCATAAAGTTTAATTTCCAGGTCAAGGGCTGGCAATAAGAGATGGCTTCTCTTAAGTCAATTATACTAGAAGAATAGTTGTTGCTGCTTTATTTTCCCAACTATTACAGGATGTAATGAAGTCACATTTAGTGAGAATTTTTACTCTAGAGCTTGGCAATATCCAGAAATTGTGTTTCACTGTCAAACTACAAAGTTAATGAATTGACAGTCCTCAGAATATGTAGTGAACTCCACCATCTGCCTTATTTAGCTAAAACATGAATGTACATCTGTTGATAAAAAGGTAAAATAATAAATTGAAGTAAACCATCCAGTAAAATGTGAGGTATTAAAGAACATTAATCTTACCTTTTTAGAAAGTGATATGTACTAAACTGAGCAGTTTTCCTAAGAGAAATGGAGGAAGTCTTTAAGATGCTTAAACCAAGTGGTGAATCAGATTCTATTAAATATGTGGGGTGGGAGAATTCAATAGCAATGGAAAATGCAAAAACCCATTTTTGTATTTACTTGGGAAGTATACCAGAATTTAATGTATGAGAGCAATACAACTTTATTTGCAGCTGATCCATTTTTTTAAAAAATATTGTCATATTCCTGTTTGAAACTCAAAACAATCTTATCCTAACCTATATGATCATAGAATGTGCTTACGGGCTTCTGTGGTGGTAAATAGTCTTGTTCTACACACATTTTAAAATCAAATTTAGTAACAAGAAGCAGTCTCCAAATAAACAACAATTTAAAAATGGTTACTAGAATCTACATAAGGGGAATTATGATAGTATTGCATATTAGTATTGCATATGCAAATGTCCGATAAAATATATTATTCAGAAAAACCCAATCATATAAGCATACAGGGAGAACTTTTGCGTATGATGATGATCCAATATGGAAAAAGACACATATAATTATAAAAGAATTGCACAAAGCTGCTCAGTACTTCTGTATGCTGTAAACTGGATAGTTCAACAAGATGAAGAGAAGGTTTCCATGATGTGTGAACTGAATATTGAATACAGAAGAAATTAGTTCCCTGGTCAATTGTCTTTTATTGTAGTGACCTAATCAAAAGCTGAATGTTTACCAGAGTTTTGAAATTTCCAACAATATTAACCAGTTTCAAGCAATTGCAGATCCTAATGCTAAGTTTCAGGTGGGTGGCCATGTTAACCTGCTGTAATCGCCCAAAATTCACATCCAGTAGCCCTGTTAGTGGTCAGACTTGCCCTCATGCTATTAAGAAGGCTTACGTATATGGCAACATCATAAGCCCCTTTCCTCATGTGTTTAAAACACAGACAAGCTGCCTTACTAGGCAGGAAAAGGAAAACTACTGGAATGTGAACAGTGAGGTAAGACTAGCTCTCAGCCCCACCCCCTGGAGATACGCAAAACCATAGAGGTCTCCAGAAGTACTTGAATTAATCCATTCACACACCCAATCCTACCCTTACCTACTCTTCTATTATAGCCTCACTCATCCAGCAATCACGAATCATCAGTCATCATTTTACACCAGTAGTTCTCAGGAAGGAACAATTAAACCTTTCCAGTTTTATTGTCCCACATCGGAGCAGCTTCCCAGTGGTTTGTCCCACCCTGGTGACAAACATTAAGTCATTGTTTGGGGGCAGAAGGTGCAGTACTGTCTCAGAGTATGTTCCACAGTATAATTGGATTGCCTGCTGCATCCTTCTGTGTGTGTCCCTTGAACCCACCACTCATGCACCCTCGGACTACATGTCTGAGCCCCTCTCCCTCTTCTTGCCGTGAACTGCTGGTCGCAGAAGCTGCTCTTCCTTGGATGTCCTGTATCTTCTGGAACTGGTGATTATAGCCCAACTCTGCAACTCTCTCCAATTTTCCTCCCTGTTTTTCTAGATAGCTCTGCCTGTGTGTTGTGTGCAATTGATCTTTATTGTTTTAAATAAAAATTCCTTTTTGATTGAAACCTGCTTCTTTATTGAAAGAGTTCTCTAGAGGAAGGGATCCTCATATACATCAGTGTAAGGTCCTAATGTTACCCCTCCTCTTGTAGACTCTCTTTGCTCGCTAATTCTCCTAACTCACAAGGAGACCCTCCTCGTTGACTAACAGCCCATTTAAGGCCAACAAAATTTGTCAGGGTATAAGCTTTCGTGAGTCAAGGCTCACTGATGGAGTGCTAAGGTGCTACTGGACTCAAAAGGTTGTGCTAATGCTAAGTCAGTGTGTGTCAGGTCAAAAAGCCTATTATAGAAAAGGTAAGCCGTATTGGTGGTGACTCACTTTTTATCCCCACACAGGCACGTTTGCAGACTCCTTTGCAGGGATAAAAAGTCAGTCGTCGGCAACATGGCTTGCTGTCCTGCTGCTATGGCAGCCTCCTAGGGGTTGATTTTTATTAAGCTGAATGTTAAGGAAGGCCCAGTGTGGTGGTGTGGCCCTCAGGAGGCCTAGGAAGGCCTGGTGCGGCGGCCCGGCCCTCCAGAAGCCTGGGAAGGCTCGCGATGCGGTCTTCCGGAGGCAGTTTTCTAGAGCTTGGTTGCTAGTAACAGTTATACAGTATAAGTCTGTGCAAAAGAAAATCTGTTGTCCAAATAAATTATGCAAATAGAGGATTGAAATGGTTAAAGTTAAGGGTTGAGTAGCATATGGTATTCCTTTATTATGTTATTTTAAAATGAATATTTGTGAGTAAAAGAAGTTTAGTTGTGTGTATTAGGTCTTTGTTAACTTGTATTGGAAATATTAGTTCCTTTTTGGGGGGTAATTGTTAATATGTATGAATTTTTTTTTAAAAGCACTAATTGAAATAAGATTTTCTTTTATTGTCAGCCTGAGTTCTGAAATCCATAAACAAAGTCGTTAATATACATGTGCATGCAGGCATTTTTCTAAGAGTGAAAAATGTAGTGTGTTGCATGCCTAATTTTATTTTGTCAGCAAAAAGTGTATGTGAGTGAAGCATTCTAATTTTACACAGCAAAATATGTGTATAACCTATTACTTAGAAAAAAAAATCTTACTTACCCCATTTTCTTTGAGTATTTTACAAATAGAATGTGATATTTTGAATATGCTTCAGGGTTCAGTTGTTAGTATAATGTTCTATTTTCTGCAGCAAAAGCATGTCAAGGTGATCTCTGTGGGTGGTTAATATTTTTTGGAGTTTTAGTCTTGAACCATGAAATTATGTAAAATTGGAGAGCTTGCTTCTGTGATGTCTGTAAAAAAAATTAATTGGGGAGGGGAGCTCAGCTGAGTAGCACTTTTCATTCAGGAACGTGAAAGTAATGGTGGTTTCCATAAGAGACATTAGCAAACCATCTTTACATCTAAGAGAAGATGTCAGTGTGATAAGTTGTATTAAAAAAGAGTCCAGTAGCACCTTTAAGACTATCCAACTTTATTGTAGCATAAGCTTTCAAGAATCACAGCTCTCTTCGTCAGATGCAGGGAGGGCAAGAAGAAACTCCTCTGCAGTGTGATAGTTATGTTCCTCATGGCTTATTACAGCCTATGAATATTGAGAAAGAAACAGAAAAATGGCACCTGTTTTATCATCTGGCCAGTCAATGACCAGCCTGTCTGTTAATGGTCATTAAAAACACTTATGGTAGCCCTAAATGGCGATTCTTTCCAGAAAAGTGCTTTGAGCATCTGTTTCATCAAGAACAAGCAGAAGTATGTACTTCTCTTGTAGCAACTCAGTATGGTTCTTGATATGTTTCTTCACAAGACTATTACTTTTGTTTCGGTCTTCCATGTTATCTGTCTACTTTCTTGCAGCTGCGTATGGCAGTTGCTTTTAGTGTGGGGATACAGGATGGATAGTGAGGACCTTGTGCGAGGGATTATGAGAGAACAAAGGTCACATGATGTCACAGGTTCCATCTTGCGTTACATGGTAATGGAACAGAAGTCAGAGTTTGTTCTTACGTCATGTTGAAGTGATATATATAACCTATCTTGTTGCTTTTGTTTGTTAGAAGGCAAGTTGCTGCTATTCAGATGACTTGAATGTTGCCATTTCAAAGCTGTTTAATGCATTGTTGATTCTTTCTAAACATGTTCAGGCTTTTAAAGTTTTGCTTTTTAAGGAGAGGAAAGAAGCTGTGGGCAGCATTTATTTATTTTTGTTCGTTAAGTGTTGTGAAATATACTACAGAAATTTTCTGGGAATCAAAGATTTTCTTCTGTGTCTCCCAAAGCATGTACAAAAGAGTTCAAAGGTAACATTTTGTTATCATAGTTACAATGAGTGTATTGGAGCAATAATTTTTAAAAATCAGTGTGACTATTACAAGGTACAACCTTTCCAACAGTCTGGAAACTAAAAGCCCAATTTATTTTTTAAGAGAGGGATGAAGTAGAACTTGCTGCCAAAATGTTTATGCTGGTCTGGCGCTTATATTAATGACTGATCTGGAAAAAATAAATCTTGTCCTCTTTGTTTATATTACAGACTAGGGGTGTGCAAAAAAAGAAAGGCATTTGAGTTAGATTCTACTCTTCAGCCATTTAAAAAACTTGATCCACACTATTTAATACTGGAATTAAAAATAGTTGTGTTTTCAAATTGCTGGTTTCAGTTGGAAGCACCATTTCCAGGCACAGCTGTCCCCTCATTTTACCCTTCACCCCCAGGAGCCTGCCTGCCAAGTTTCAAGTAGGATAGAGCTTCTCTGTTCTACAGACAATTGAAATATTATCTTACAGAGTAGGCACAGGTAGGTAAAGTGGACACAGGGCAGTAGGTGTTAAATTGGCATTTGGAGAAGCTTTTCCTTCCATTTCTAACCACTTCAGGCAGGGGGGGGGGTTGGGAATCGAGGGTGTTATGAAAATGACACAGATGAGACTACTGATCTCTACCTCTTCCCTTGCTTTTCCTTACTGCATTTTTTTCTCCAAGTCTAATGTTTATATACAATAAATATATCATTGAATTGGCAGTTGTCATTTGCCTGGAAAGGTGATCTGATTTGTTATCATCACTGTCTTGTCTCATATTACTTAAGTATGTGTGTTTGCTCTTCACTGTTGTGGAAGGGCTGCCTGAGGCACTTGCCTTTACCCCCCTCCCCAGTCTGCTGGCCAGGTGGACTATCTGTTGCAAGGGGATGTTGAACCCTTGCCTCCCAGCCCAGGAGGCAGCAGGCACGGCCTGAGAGAATGCAACAGCACACATGAACAAGACTGTAGAGAAGCAAAAACTCCTCCCAAAGCCACTGAGTTGGTGCAGTGAATAGTTGAAAGTGGAAACGCTGTGTGCAGAAATGCCAGTCAGGACAATCCTGTTGATGGGAATGTGGGCTAACTCTTATTGGATAATGTCCCTGTCACACACTTGTCTGCTAAGCCTAAATCATTCTCCCACTATACTGCCTCCCATTGCACAGAGAAATTTTAAAGAAGTGCCAGAACGACAATCTCTTTGAAACATTTGGGAATAATTTTATCTGCATTTAGAGCATTTCTGATATGTATAATGGGGAATTGCTCTAAGCAGATCTTTACTGGTTATGTTCTGAGGCCACATCCTTATTGCAGACCATTGGTAAATATCAATCAACTATTAGGATGCATGAAACAACCCAAATTTGAGAACTGTGTATGTGTAACTCATTTTTATATAGTGCTCATTACGGAAACTTTTAAATGAATGTTTCTAATTCTGAAGACTCTTGATGGATAAAGTTTATATTGGATAAAGAACAGCAAATTTAGTGAGTATATGGGGTATTTTTGCTATCTATGTAGAAGAGCCTCACCATGTGTGTACATTCTGTTAAATTTATCTGAATTGCACAATAAATGTGTAACCCTACTAAAATAATGTCAATATGCAAGGAAAACGATAGTATTTGTGTGGTCATGGGCTCAGGCTCATTTTGTGAAAGCATTTTCAGGGAAGTGCGTATAAAATGTACTGTCTGTGCAGCACTGCTCCTGCAGATGCCATGCTGAAATGGCAGCTTGATTACTTGGGTTATTGTTAAAGCTTGAGAAGGCAGCCTGCTGCCTTCTCCCAGAAGCTAATATAGGAGAAGGGCGCCTTAATTTCTTGTGTATCCACAGAAAGATGAGGTAGTATGTTGAATCAGCCCACAGTAGATGTGAACTTGGCAAGGAAACTATTGCTCAATGCTTTACCTCATAGCATTGTAACAAATAAAAACTTTGGCTAGAATATCAAGAGTAATACAATTAGTTCAATGACGAGAAAAGAAATTCAGACATTTTTCTCAAACAGCAACTGCTCTTCTCCTTTCACCATGCCTCTTTGTCAGTACTGTATTTGCCCAAAAGGAAGACGACCCTGAATATAACATCCCTTTAAAAGAAAAAACAGAGTATTGTATATAACAGTAACTTGTTTGTATATTTGAGACAATCCCTTTCCTTTTCTTAACAGTGCACATGGCAATAAAAACCTAGTCTTCCTTTCAGGTAAAGGAAGTGTACGATACGTCATAAGATGTCACGAAGAAATAGTCAAAAATTCTCTTGCTTTAGCACAAGCCTCCTGCAAGAGCCTGAATAGCTCTTCGAATCCTGACCCGTAGTTTTCAAGAAGCTAGTTCTAAAAGAATCATAGGCGCCAGATAAAAACTAGCTTAAAGGATTTTTTAAATAAAAAATATGCTTTTAAACAGAACCTAAGCATCTGTACAGGTTCTACTTCTTTATTAATAAATTAATAAGCTAAACCCCATAGCAGCCTCCTCTACCATATTAGCAACATGCTTCTCATGTAACGCAGAATCTCATAAAAAAACCTTACAAGCCAACTTAAAATGCAAAGGTGTTTATTTTTTGTACTTACAAATCAATACCAGAGCCACACATCTTTATTTTTATGCTCATTGTGTGACTTCTATTAATTAATTGAATATTCATATAAAATGGTCATCTTGCAAACCCCTTAAGGAACTTTGCAAACTTAATATACAAATAAAATATTAATTCAACAAAGCTATACATTTTGGCTTTCAAAATAACAAGCACTTATTAAGGGGAGAAAGGGGGTTTCAGTACAGATACCGAGTCTAGCTAGTGAACTGAACATGAAATAAAATGAAATTAAAATATAATGTGGACAACTCTCCCTGGTGACACAGTTTACTCTGCCTGTGGCTAAGCATCCAGGCTATAAAGTAAGTATTTAGGTTCCTGTTCTGCATGCAGTCGTGAGTACTGAAGTTCCCGTATACAGGAATACAGCTTTTGGGCACAACTCACAAGAAGTGGCTGAAATCTCAAGTCATTCACATATGCAACTGTTGCCATATATAGCAACCTGAAGTGTCCACTCCTAGGTATCTGTAACATAAACATCTTAAGAGCAGCCGGAAGATGTGGTGGACTTGACAAAGGAATTGTGATTTTTGAAGGCATTCAGCATTGGGATACTTATTTCAGCAGCTGTATTGCTTTCAAAAGCTGGTGAGCAACTGTGCAAAAGTAATTTGTTTGTACTGTACAGATGAAGATGGACACAGTATAAAAAGAGATCACAGTGCCTCCCTCAGCTGCAGGTTTAAACTGAAATAACAGACACAAGCAAGCAGAATGCTTTCTTGGCAGTCAGTCTTCCTTGTTCCTCCAGACTTCAGGCATGGATACCAGCGTTGTTGTTGTTGTTGTTAAAAGGTGCTCTTCCTACAGGTTCATTTATTACTTACATTTAAAAGCATTTTTTTCCAGTGCAACAGCACTCATGGGGGAAGGGAAAAGTTTTCGTTCCACTCTTTGTCTGGCTGGTGTTAAGGATGGGGGAGAAAGCAGACACAGCAGAATACAATCTCTCCTTATGGAACTCTGTCCTTCAAAGCACGTTCTAGGGACTGGTTCAGTCATACAAAACAATCACAACATAGGAAGCAAATGGTGTAGCGATGAAGCAAATTGATGATAGCGAGCTGAGGTCCAGCAGATAAACCCAGCTTCTTTTGTGGGCACTGTGCAGTACAGAGCTTGGAAGGTGTGAGGGCCGCTTCTCTTGCAGTCTTTAAAACAAATGTTTAAAGATGCAGGGGTCTCTGTGTTCGGGCTCTTACGGATTTAAATTTAGTACCCTCCACACAACCCGTGTATCGAAGTATTGGCATCATAAATGAGGTAGAATTTAAATGCATAGTGGGGCAAAACAACGTATCATTGTGTGTTACTTTCTGAACCTGAAAAAAACAAACACAGCAAAGCAACAGTGAGATGCTGCAATCTTGAGTGGAACATTGGTGGGAAGCTGCTTCACCATTTCCCCTTGAATTGTTTTTCTGCTCAGTCATTCCCAAATCCCAAAACTGGGATTTCAAAAACAATATAAAATTATTCATTGTTTTTGTATGCAGTTTCTTTCAGTATGTAGAACTGTGTATGATTATTATTCCTTATATTAGAAAGTCATGTAATGGCATGGTTGTGCATATATTTGTAAAAAGTATTCAGTGCTGATCAGTTTTGGTGTATGTTGCATGTTTCTAAAGTAGTGATTGACCATGATAGACCTGGACCCAAATAACTTAAAAAACCACTGTGCAGTGGCTAATACTCTATTCTTGAGCATGAAACCCGAGTGAGTGGCAGCTACACAATTTCAAGTGGTCTTAGAGGAGGTGGATTATCTAGACCAGGGGTCACAATTGTGACTCTGGGCACAATTGTGCCTGCTAAAACCTTTCCTGGTGCCTGTCAAGTGTTCTTAGCTGGCTTTTGATTGCCCACTGGAGTATTGATTGGCTGTACAGATTTTTAAAAACATTGCTTTTTCAGAAACTGCTTCCACAGCACATGAGTCTTCACTGTGTGACTGAAGGTAAGCTGCAGCAGCCATTTTGTGGCTGGCTCTGTCTCCTGTGGCAGTTGTTTTATGGCAGCCATTTTGTTGCTGCACCCACCACACTGTTTCAGAATTCTAGATAGGCCAACAGGCTCGAAAAGGTTGGGGACCCCTGATCTAGACCTATCTTGGTCTGGCTTCAGCCTTGGTTTTGGGATAGAAACTGCCTTAGTCACCCTGACTGATGACCGTGACCAGGAGAGTGATGGAGGAGTGCAACCTTGTTGATTCTTCTGGACCTCTCAGCAGCTTTCGATACCATCATCCATGGTATCCTTCAAAAGAGGCTGGTTGGGTTGGGAGGGAGTGGAGTGGCACCATGCTTTAGTTGTTCCACACTTACTTGACCAACTGACTTCAGAAGGTGCTGCTGGGGGGCTCTTATTTATGCAATGGGATCCCACAGGGTTCCATCTTATCCCCCATGCTATTTAATATCTGTATGAAACTTCTGGGAGAGGTCATCCAAGAATTTGGAGTGAGGTGCCACCAAAATGCAGATGACAGCTACCTCTATTTCCCCTTAACCACCAAGCCATGTGGTTCTCTGGAACTTCTGAACAAGTGCCTTGAGAAGGTAATTGGATGGGGGCCAATAAACTGGTCAGTTCAGACAAAATTGAAGTGCTGTTTGTCAATCGAGAAGCTGCTCTGGGATTGCAGAGCCAGCCTGTCCTGGAAGGGGTTGAACTCACTCTGAAAGAGCAGGTTCCTAGCGGTAGGGTACCAGTAGATCTTGGCCTATGGTTGAAGGCTCAGGTCTCCTCCGTGGCATGTAATGCCTTTTATCAGCTCCAGCTGGTTGGGCAGCTACAGCCATTCGTCAGTAAGTGTGATGTGGTCACTATGATCCAGGCTCTTATCACATCCAAGTTTACTTATGTAATGCAATCTCTGTGAGGCTGCCTTTGAAAACAGTCCTGAAACTTCAGTTTGTCCAAAATGCAGCAGACAGGCTACTGTCAGGGGTTGGTTACAGGATGATATCTTCCTTGTGCTGAAAGATCTGTACTTGGTACACACATCTGTTTCTGTGCACAACTCAAAGTGTTAGTTCTTACCTTTAAGGCTTTAACTAGTTTGTGACAAGAGTACCCAAAGGACCATCTTCTTCCATACTATCCACCACACCTGTTGAAATCTTCTTCACAAGCCTGGCTGTCTGTGCCCCTGCTTTCAGAGATGAGGTGGGTGGCGACTAGAGGGGGGGCATTTTCTGTGGTGGCACCTCGCTTTTGGAATTTTCTCCCCTTGAGGTTTGCCTAGCACCTACTTTACTTCTAGGTGCCAGACTAAAATATATCTTTTTTTACCCTGACTTTGAATTAGGGGTTTATGAGCTTTTTAACAGTCTGCTGTTTTATGGATAGCTTTTATGCTGCTTGTGTCTGATGGCGTGTGTATTTTAATGCCTTGTGTTTTATACTGCGGTTTTTAATTGTAAGCCACCTCGAGCAGAATTCTGAAGAGGTGGCATAGAAACATTTTAAAGAAATATATACTGAGGCTAGGGAGCTTTGACTTTCGAAAACTCCTACCCTGGAAATCGAGTTGGTTTTTATGGTGCTACTGGGCTCAAATCTTTCTCTGTATACTCTGTTTTCTTTGGGTGGTGGGGAATGTAGTATTCTGACATAATAAAATTCACCTGGATTAATGTCTAATGCTTAGATAAATTAAGGTTGAGCAAAACTAGTTCAAAATTGCATGACACAGAGTAAGCAGACCAGAGCTTGCCTCGTTTCATTTAATTAAATGTTGAATGTGGATGATTGCAAAAATATTAGCCAGATAACTTTGACCCAGTCTACCAGAAACAGGTACCTTGAGACGGGTTCACTAAATAACTTTCCTTTGGGTTTGTAAACTGAGAAAACAAAATAAGGTTGCCTAGATGAAAGGGCCAGCTGCAGTGGTGGAAATTCATAATTTTTTTCCCAAGGGAGAGAAGCAACAAGGCATTCCAGTCTCACTTTTGATGCAATAACATGAGAAAGTTTGCTGCATTATAATGAAGGATAATTTAGTTCAGCATCCTGCTTCCTACAGAGAAGAAAATGGGTTTGTGGGTGACTGTGCCCAGGAAAGCTTACGTAATAGTACTGTGTACCTACTGAGGTATATATTGTATCAATCATAACATGTGCATCTTAAAAAAAATCCTTGGAAGTAAAATATTTTTCTAAAGTGAATTCAAGTTACTTGTGAGAGTTTGCAGATATTGTGCTTTAACTAGAATGAATGTGCTTATCAAAATTAAAGAGAGATGCAAACATTTCAAACAGCAATGTTAGGAGCATCTTGGGTAAAATATGAAGTAATAGTATTGCCAAATAGTTATTCTGCTTCATTACTGAATACTTAAAACATGCATTTATGTATCTACGTAATATAGTGGAAAATTAATACTCCAGCAGCATAAGTAGTGATATAAAATAGTATGTTAAATTTGGCTAATGAGATCACAGTAAGTACTTGGACCTCTTCATGAGCTCATTTCATTTCCCCATGATTATAAAACATAACTGTTAATTTAGTTTTTGCATGTCCTTGTTAATTATAATAGCATCCAGTAGTGCTGCTCTTGTTAAGGGTCTCTCAATATTTCCTTACAGAGGGATTACATAACTTGAGAGCCAGTGTTGGATTTCAGTGAGAAATTAAGCACACAATTTCATTCTTAAGTCACAATAGCTTAAATTAAAAACGTTAAGATTGTGCTCTGTCTTTCTGTTACGGGGGTCTATTTGGAAGAAATACTGTGTGGATTAAAATGGATAACTATGAGTTAAAATTAGCGCATCTCTGCAGCATAGCTCTGTAACCTACAATTACTAAAAAACAAATTAATTATTTTCTTTTGAATTTGGGGAGTTTAATATGAGGAAGCAAAGTATGCATTTCGTAACCTTATTATTTGACCTGTCTAGCAATTACTCATGCTGCACAGTAGTAATTCGTTTTTTATTTAAAATTATACCCCACCTTTAAAATGCTATAAAATGGCTTACAACATTATTTAAAATCACATCAGTAAAATCACAAAAAATCAGTAAAAATACAGTTAGTTAATTGTAGCAATTCAGCTCCCAGCTGCAGTACCCCTTCCCCTAATAATTACTGTTAAAATTTAGCATGGATCGGACCCGATGCCTTGATGACAACAACAACGTTGCACAAGAAATCTCCCTAGGAAGAGAATTCTAGAACTGAAGCACCACCGCGGAAGCTGACCTCTCTACAGTAAGCTGCTTACAATGATGGGACTGCAGCAGAAGCACTTATCCTGTCTGTCAGTTTTATACAGGAGAAAGTAGCCCTTCAGGTTTCTTGGTCCCATGCTGTGTAAGGCTTTATCAAGTCATATCTATCAGTAAACTGTGTCCAGAATAACAGCTGGAAACCAGGAATATCTTTTGATATTGGTGTGATACTTTGAAAGTACGGCATGTCCCAGTGAACTCTTTCAAAGCCAGTTAAAGTGTGCTCAGTCTTTGTAGGGGTAGAAGTGTTGTGGATTATGAGTAGCGCATGCATTCACTCAAATGTGTAAAAGTGCTGTTAATTTTGTTTTAAACTGAAGTGAACATATCTCATTTTTGGAATAACGTACAAAGCTATAGCTGTCATGTTTAAATTTTATCTTGTCAGGTCTGCACTGCTGGTCTGGATGCTCTGTGATACTCCAATTCAAGAGTGAAAACTAGCACGGATTTTCTGAGGTCTGGACAGGACAGTAAGTACAGGGTCATCCCTGTCAAATGTGTACTTATTTTTTCTAGTAAACATATCTAGGTTTTTTTTCTTTTAAGAAATGAACATAATATACTGTATTCTGTAATACACATCCCAGAACTGTCTTGATATAGAAAGCAAAGTATCAGACTTCCTCTGAAGGGGAGACAATTATCCCTTTCTCTTTTCACCCATTTCTCTCAAAAAAGGAAAACCCTCCATGATATTTCTGCAGACTGGCACAAATTTCAGGTCATGGCAAATGCACAGATATTAGCCATCTGTATACACAGTGAAACTTTTATGGAAATCCTCTACTAAGTGGCTGCCTTTATGGGTGAAAACAGATTGGTTGTTATGAATGTTCTTTAAAATGTTTTTTGTTGGGACGTGCATGCTCTTTTTTCTTGGTTTTGTTTTTCAAAAGGTTTTATGCTAAACTTGGGTATTCAAGATAATTTTTTAGGTTCTGTGCTGGCAAGAAGCCGAGGAAAACACTCAGAAAAATGTCGCTATCCATATAAATGGTGCATATATACAGCTTTAAAGCACAGTTATAATTGCCAAAGTGATATCTCATTTCTAAGGACTGGAATAGTTGATCTGTGGCATACATAGAAAAGAACTAAAAATTAAAAGCTGCTATTGAAATGTAGCATTCATTCTTTGACACAGTATGTAGTAGTAACATGGATTTGATGTACTGAATGCCACAACAAAAGAAACGAAAGGAAACTGATTGAGCATTACTTTAATCTTGGCCAAGTAGTGGTGCAAGGCCACTGTGGGTCTTGGCTTCGGCTACTAACTTGATCTAAGCTTACAGGCAACCCTCCCCACCCCCCAAACTGGTCAGAATTTTATGTAAGCGCTGAATGAGTTATCATAAATACCTTTATTTTAAATCACTTGACTGTAATTGTATGCACCCTTTGAATTAGTGGGAGTTACTTATGAGAAAACACACTTAGGGTTATGCTATTAGTACCATTCGGGTTTTTTTCCCTTCAGCGTTATCAACATTAGCCACATTACATACTATGTGTCAGAAGTGTAGACTTTTTCTCCCTATTGCAGTGCAGGGCATTTCATTTGACAAATATGGCAATTGATGTTTGTGAGAAACACAATGACTGATTTCCAGTAAGTACTGGACCTTCTGCCCTCCCCATAAATGTGGCATTCTGCTGTATGCAGAACACCAGAAATTTCCTTAGGTCAAAACAGGAACAAAAGTTTGAAATCGGAAGAGCGTGATATACCAGCAGAGTAACCTTGGTATTGTAGATCCTTGTTAGTACTGTTCAGTCATTGACAATTGGTGACTTTTGTTTTCAGTTTTCTCTCCTGCTTTCTTAGAAGAAACCCTTAATTTTTAGGTGGCAGTGTTGTGAAAAAACAGGGCTTTTTTTTCAGCTGGAACGCAGTGGAATGGAGTTCCGGAACCTCTTGAAAATGGTCACATGGGTGGTGGCCCAGCCCCCTGATCTCCAGACAGAGGGGAATTTAGATTGCCCTCCGTGCCATGCGGCGCGGAGGGCAATCTAAACTCCCCTCTGTCTGGAGATCAGGGGGCGGGGCCACCACCCATGTGACCATTTTTGCCAAGGACAACCCCACTGAGTTCTACCACCTCTTTTCCCAGAAAAAAAGCCCTGTGAAAAAGTATCTGTTTCAACAGCACTAAAGTTTAAGTCCAAATTCTGGTCTTTTGGATAGAAATCTTAGTGTCTCATGATGGCTTACAGAACATTAACATGTTAATATGTACAAAGTAAACTTTTTTATCCAAGTATTGTGATTTGCCATACACTATTCTTATCTTTATTTGTACTTTTGTATTGATTAAATGTAACTGCTTTATGCTGTTTTGACATTGTTGTTACTATTGTTTTAGCTTCCTTGAACATCCTTTTGGGGAAAGAGAAGCAAGTTAAATAAATGCCATTTCTTGGAGGAATTATTCGCATTTCACTTAGATATGAATAAAGGAAATAGTATATTGCTGGGAGTCAGGTATACTGGAAATATGAAATGTGTATGTTTTTAAGTCTGTACAAACAACTCCATAATAAAATTAATGGAGTGGCTTTTGTTGTTTCCTTTGAGAAATTCTGACATCTAGAGGCATTTTTCTGGAAAGTAGACAATTTTTTTTTTAAAAAAGGTATGCTTAGTCTAAATCTGCTGAATACTAGGCTGCATTTCACCCTGAACATTCAAAAACAAAATGGTGACCTGTTTTAAAATTACAATGAAAGGCCAAAGCCACAATGAGGAAGACAGTGTGGAAATAAATCACAGAAATCTACATTTTGCCTCACTAGGTGAGTTAAATAAATTGAGCAGTGCTGAACCTACTATGAATGCTTCATATTTGTGACAAATGAAAACAAGGAGTTTTTTAGTTTTCAAAGTAAAGAGACTGAAATACAGCTTGGCATCCAACAGATGGAAATTCACAAACCTAAAACATTTTTTAAAAATTTCAAATTCCCGCTTATTTTAAAAAGTGCCTCTAGAAGATTGTGTTGGAAAGAAGTTATAGAACTTTATATTGTCGAAGGCTTTCACGGCCGGAGAACAATGGTTGTTGTGGATTTTCCAGGCTGTATCGCCGTGGTCTTGGCATTGTCGTTCCTGATGTTTCGCCAGCAGCTGTGACTGGCATCTTCAGAGGTGTAGCACCAAAAGACAGAGATCTCTCAGTGACACTGTGACACATATATATGATTACAGCAGCAAGACTACTATATACACAAAACTGGAAAAGTTCAACACTGCCTGCAACAGAGAAATGGTTAATAAAGGTGTTGGAATTTGCAATGATGGCAAAACCTATGTCATTGATTAAAGAGAAGACAGTAAGGTTATTTATTGTTGAATGGAAACCCCTTACAGACTTCATACATGAGATAGACAATAATGATTTAATGATTTGTGCATTTATGGACTAAGGAATTTGGACATTAGAAAAAAGAAAGCCTTTATCTTCAACGTAGAGTAAGAGAAAATTTGAAAATGATACTTGTCACAGAGAAATTTAGAAGCCTTCTTTTAGATTATATTGGGTTTTTTTTCTTTTTCTTTGTTTTTTTTTGTCTGTTTGCTCTGTTATTTTTTTTGTTAGTTGATTTTTTTGTTTGGTTAGTTTTTGTATAACTGTCTTTTTATGCTTTGTTTTTCTTTATTATATAAAACTTTTAATTAAAAAGAAGATGGTTCTTAAATAATTTCATATTTCTAACTGCAAACTACTAGAAGTTTGTATATTCCACCCTCCTGGCTAGAAGGTAAATTAATGATAGAAGCTGAATTGGTGTGAATGGGAAAAGTCTAATATTAGAAGAAATTTTAATCTAGTAACATCCTATTATACCTGAAACAGTCTGTAATGATTATTTATGTTAACATTTGAAAATAAAATGCATCACTTGTCTTGAGATGTAAGGGATGATTTTTATGATACATTTGAATCATTCTAACAAAATAATTGTAGTCTGACAAAAATCATAGATGTGTTAGAACTTATAGAAACATTTTAAATGGAATTTAGAAATGAACACAGCCTTTTTCTTTTTGGTAAAATCGAATGTACTTTGCATTCGTAAAAATCAAATTTGTGGCCTGGAACTACTAGGTAGTAAATTTTCCTATGATTATACAAAGTAGCAAAATATGGATTTTAACAGGCCTCCTTTTCAATTCAAGTGAACATTAAGTACATTCTTAATGGTCTGATTTGCTGGGAAGAGCACTATTATAATAATCTTATTTTTTACAGCCCATATCAGAGATGAACTTGCATTACTTATTACAAAGTTGATGCTTTGAGAGACATTTCATAATGGGGCCTGATGTTACTAGGAATGAATGATATCTTCTAAAAAGAGTTGTTGCTCAAACAGACTTGTTTTGTGAATAGTGGTAAATACTAGAGCTATTTTGGAGGTATCCAACAAGTTTTCAAAAAGGAATCGATATCAAAAGCTACCATAATCTTAGTAACTATGTGAAATCCTTACAGAAGAAGACAAGTCACAGCTTAATTTTATTGCACAAATAGTAGAAGTGAAAACTCATAATCTTTAACTGACTTGGATACAGATTTTTAAATGTTGTTACCTCGAGGCACAGTATGATCTCTCTAGTTCTTCTGTAGATTTAAATGGGAAGCTCCACTCGGACATCAAAGTGAATTCAAGTTAGGGCCCAAACTATTATTTCATCTTCCAGACATAGAGGCAAGCAGTGGTTTAGGTTCTAAACTATGGTTTGTCAGATCAGATATTGTAGCAAACCATAATTTCTTGACTAGGGATTGGCAGCAATACCTGAATTGAGCCACTGTCTAGCCACTGTCTAGAGCATTCTCTAAACTGTCAACTTTATTAAGAAAGGTATTGTTGTGTTGAATTTGGCATCTGTGTCGTTTAACAAATGTAGAGTCAAGGGAGAATTCTCCTCTTCTTTTTCTCCACTACTGCTTGGCATTACTTTGCTTGCTTATTCTCTGCTGCCCTGCCTTACACAGCATTCTCCGTGCAACTCAGAGCACAATCGGCCTAATGTAGATTGACGCCTTTGCCAGAGGACTGATTGAAACTTGTATCTCGTAGTTGCTAATGCTCACTGAACCATTTTATTGAAGATAAAGTAAATAAAATAGATTGCCATATGAGAATTCTCTGAAATCAAATGGAATAATTTGACAGGTTTAAACCCGTGAAAAAAAGGCTAAGCACAGAAGCAAATGGGAATACTTTATACACACATTATATCAGGAAAAAGTTTTCATTGTGTACAGGCTTGAAAATAGTTAGTGATTAAACTCAAAACTATAATGTTGGAAAACATCATAAAACTTCTTAAGTAACTTCCTTAACTGCTAATGTGAAATTTTAGCCCCTTATAGATTTTTTTTGCAGTTTATTGTACTTTTTAAAGCAAGAGGCAGCAGCTCATCAGACCTTAGTATGTAGATGTATTTTGTTTGATTAAATAAAATACAAATTTAACATTTAAAACTAAAATGAAAAAGCCGGATAATTATTTCTTCCAAGTCATTTGAGCTATTTGGTTTGCTTATAGCATTGCTAATTTATAAATTCATAATATTGGTATATGTGGTTAGATAATGTGTGTATTTTTTATTACAGTATTTCCCTTTAGTTATTCTTTGCACCGAGCCATTCTTGTTTGTTCTGTCTCAGACCCATGCAACTTGTGACTGGCTAAACTGAATGGAGTCCCAACCAGGAATTTTATTTATTTAAAATGATTTTTTGCTGCCTTTCTAGAAAGGTGTTTAATATGGTTTACAATAAAAAGAATATATCTTCAAGAAGTACAGTAGTTTGGAATAAAAACAAAGGAGCAAGTAAAACATTATTTATTTATTTGTTTTATTTATGTCATTTATAGTCTGCCTTTCTCACTGAGAGTCAAGGCGGATTACACAGTGTGAGATTAGTACAGTCAATTTCAAGGACATTTCCATAAACAATGCCATAGGGTAAATAAACACAATTGCGTTAGTACGAATCCATACAGAGTTGAAGAAATGTTGAAACAGAACGTAAGCAATTCTAGGGTTGACATTAGACCACTTGAAGCACAAGTAGCTCATAGGAGCACATATTTAAGACAAGTAGTACGTCAGGCCACGTAGTGGTGAAGTCTGTGGTCCTTAACTCATTAGCAAAGCATCTGAGAGCCCCTCCCTACAGTACAAAAGCCTTTTTGAACAATTTGGTTTTGCACGGTTTGCAGAAAGCTAGGAGAGTGGGGGCTCTCCTAGCAGGCAGACCAATCCACTGGGTAGGAGCCATCACAGAGAAAACCCATGTACAAGCTGTTACTGATTTTGCCTATGTGCAGGGTGGCACCTGTAGGAGACCCTGTTCAGATTAGCGAAGCTGAAGTGGAGAAACATAGGAAGAGAGGTGGTTATAAAGTAATAAGCAAATTTAAAGCTAAAAATAGAGAACAGTAACAAACCAGGCCCTCTTACAACTACTCAAATGCCAAAAGGATAGGAGAACCTTACCTTGTACCAAAAGGATAATAAGAAAGGCTCCAGGGAAGGAGTTCCAGAATCCAGTTACCAATACAGAGAAAGTAGCTATCTGCCTAACTTCAGCGGGTTGGACACAAAGGACCTCTTGGATGATTATATTAGCTATCTGGCAAGTTCATATAAGAGAAAACTCTTGAAATACTGTGTGATCATGTACTGTTTTCGTCTTTAAAAGTCATGGCTAGCACATTTAATATCATGGCTGGAAGTAGTCTAGGAGCCAGTGAAGAGTTTTGGATTTTGATACTCATTACGGTGCAGGCCAGTTAACAACCTTCCTGATATATTCTGAACTATTTAGTTGCTAAAGACCCTTCAGAATAAGCCCTCTGTAGAACATGATAACATAGTACTCTATATGCTACCTATGCTTCATGTTATTTAATGTCAGTCTTAGAATTGATTATACTCTGCTTCAGCAGTTCTTCAGCTCTGTATTGGATCCTTGCTAATGCTATGTCTTTGTAAAATTCTATGACATTTTTATGGAAATGTCCTTGACACTGTTTGGAAGTGTCCTTGATACTGATTGTTCTAATCTCACATTATGTAATCCGCCTTGAATCTCAGTGAGAAAGGTGGACTATAAATAAATAAATAAATAATAGTCAAGCCCAGATGTTGTTAAAACAAGATTAGGTGTAGCAAGATCTCAGCTGTCCAGGAAAGGGCACAGCTAGTATACCAAGCAGCTGGAAAAGTGTTGTGTGCTACAGATGGCATTTGAGCATCTTTAAGCAGTTGTGGATCTAGGTGTACTATCAAGCTGCGAATATTATTTTTAAGGGAGAAAATAACCACATCTAGAACACCTTTATCACTGGCTAAGCCACCCAATGCATCTCTCTGTCTTATTTGAATTGTGACATCTGTTTCTTGGTAGTCTGCAAGATGTTAAAAAAAACTGGTGGAGTTTGTAGTCACAAACAGGGCCGGATGCCAGGAATGTAACATTTAGTCGATAAGTGGGAAAGGGAATAGAGATAGCACTGTGTTATAATAGAAGCTTAGAAGAGAGTGAAAGTATATGTTTAATAGAATAAAATAAGTTTGAAATGAGTAGGGGGAAAAACGGATAAGGGGTTGGAAAACTGTTGGAAGTCAACAAAAGGGGGGGAAAGGGAGGGGGTTAGAACTGGAATATTTAAAGGAAATTGATTGTAATAGATACTATAGAGATTTCTAATCCAATAATTTTTTTTAAAAAAAACAAAAAAACAAACAGGGCCGGTGCGTCCATTATAATAATAACACTTTGTAAACCTCTCTGAGTGGGCATTAAGTTGTCCTGAAGGGCGGTATATAAATCGAATGTTATTAATGTTATTATTATTATTAAGGCAGTGGGGGCAGACTCCTCGAGTGCTGAATTTAGAAGGAGGCACTGTCCCCGCTCACCTCTCCACCCCTTCGCCGCTGCTGCTCACCTTGGGTCCCAGGGAGCCGGGTGCCCCAGTGGTGTGGCAGCAAGCAGGGAGGCGAGTAGGGAAGCGGGCTGCCTTGCTCACCCCTCCTCCCCTTCGCCGCTACTGTATGCCTCAGATTGGCTCCCGGCGAGCCGGGCGCCCCAGCGGTGCAGCAGCGAGTGAGGAGGTGAGCGAGGAAGCGGGCCATGTCCCCACTTGCCTCTCTGCCCCTTTGCCGCTCCTGCTTGGCTCCTGGTGAGCTGGGTGCCCCAGCAGTGCAGAAGTGAGCGGGGAGGCGATCGAGGAAGCGGGCCACATCCCCACTTGCCTCTCTGCCCCTTCACCACTGCTGCTCAGCTCCTGGTGAGCTGGGTGCCCCAGTGGTGTGGCAGTGAGCGGGGAGGCGAGAGAGGAAGCGGGCTGTGTCCCCGCTAGCAATAACAACAACAAAGTTTATTAGCCAGAGGCCATCACATTCTCAATAGCAATTAAAAATTACACGCTAGCTTCTCCATCCCTTTGCCGCTGCCGCCTGCCTCAGGCGAGGGGGACGCTTCTGTGTGATGACATCACAAGTGACGTCACTGCGCAGGGCTGGAGTGTGCACGCACAAAGCGTGCACACACGGAGCAGGTATCTCACCTCCGGTGCCAGAAACATTGGCGCTGGTCCTGGTCACAAAGTGCACAAGTCTGTTCCATCAAAATGGGACACAACTGACTTGAATGCCCTTCAGAAAAACCCTCCTCTTCACATCCTGGTTTTATATTGTCTCCATAGGTGAGTTAGATCTTGGATGTGAGCATGATCTGACTGTGACATCTGTCAGCACATTGATTGTGTGGGTTGATTTGGCTGACATGGCTGGCTAGGTGGATGTCCCCATGACCTGACCATCTCTCCTTTTACAAAAACCGTATCTACAGATCATGACTGAGGGATTGGCATTTCCTCTGTCTCATGCTGAACAAGAGCCACTCTCTATATGTGTGGATATAGGAGTCCCTCGCTAAGAGAATAGAAGTTTAAAGTAAGCTGGGGAGCGGCAGGTGGAGAACACCAGAACAACTGAGAAAACTGGTTAGTTCATTGTCATGTCTTCTGTGCAGTCCCACATGGGAACTGCGCATGCGCAGGCCAGCCGCAGACATATCAGAACTCCAAAAGGTGCAAGTCACTTGCCTGGCCTCTTTGCACGCTTTTTGAGTGGATGTGATCCCTCCCTTTGTTCTTTAGTCAGCGCTAAAGAAGGATGTACTTCAAGCTCCTCCTTGAATCCAAGCAAGAAGAAAACAAAGTGAGAAGACGACGACTTTGAAGGCGCTCTTCAAGAAGTGCCTGAAGTGTTGGTCCAAGATGGCCCAATCTTATGGGCACAAGAAATGCCTTATGTGCCTAGGAGAGGCACAATACAGTGCGCTGTGGCATGTGCAAACAGTTCGCGCCTAAGGCCCAGCGTGAACAGGCATCGCTCCTAAAAGTTGCGTTATGTGAGCCAGCCCTCCAAGGTGTATCCGACTCCGAGGTTTTGAAGGCCGCTAATAAAGGACCACAGCACGCAGAACGGGCCTCTTCAGCACCTCCAATTTTGGCTTCAAGCACTGACAATTCAAGCACTGACAATTTTGGCTCCAAGCACTGACAATGCCTCATCAGCCCTAAATTTCGTATTGGCAATTATGAGGCCATTATGGTTAGGTACCAGTTGTTCCTTTGGGACAAGATCAGCTCCTACCTAAGTGTCATCCTTGATGAGAAACAGCGTCTCACAAAGATACTCCATGCTCCATTATGCTTAGAGAGCCCTTCAGCTCTCAAAGCATAATTCAGAGGTATGTGTGGTTTAGAACCACTGCATTAGCTCTACACCATAGAGTAAGGGTTGAAGACCTACCATTTGAAGGGAATGATTTTTTCTTGTCAACCATGACGAAGCCCTCAAGAAAATAAAAAAAAATAAGGTGACTGCTAGGTCCCTAGGTATTACCCCAGTCGTATCTTACAAGCACCGGTTCCCTCCTAGACCTTATTCTCACTACAACCTTAGATACAATCGGTTTCTCACTCAACATTTCCTTCAGAACCAGCAACATGCTACTTCCATGGTTCCGTCCAGCTTACCTCAACAAAGGTATTACTGTCATAAGTCAAAGGAAGTTTCTAGTTCCCCCAGAGAGCAGCTCCACCAAACAGAGGTTTTGATGCCAAGTCATCTTTCCACCCCACCCTTGTCAGTCAATCCCTGCCCCTACCTGTATGGGTGAAAATCACCCAGGATCTCTGAGTATTTTCATTAGTTCGGGAAGGTGACTCCCTAAAATTCAAATCCATTCCTCCAAATGTTCTTCCCCAAACAAACCCTTCCCTGCCTCAGGCACTTTTGGTGAAGAGACAGAGCCTGTTGCTGAAACAAGCAATAGAACCGTTTCCTTTTCCGATGGGGTTTATTCCCACTATTTCATGGTGGACAAGAAATTAGTGAACTCCCACCCCATTTTAGATCTCCATTTTGTAAGCAAGTTTATTGTTCCAAAAAAGTTCAGAATGTTATCGTTAAAAGATGTTTACCCCTCTTAGAAAATCTCTGTTGGTTTGTTACTGCAGATTTGAAGTACACTTAGTTTCATGTCCCAATAACTGTTTGTTACAGAAAATGTTTGTTACAGAACTGTTTCCAGTGCAGTTCTGAATGGTGCCAATATGAGGTTAATTTGGAAAAGTCTTCTCTGATTCCACAATAAAGGGCAACATTTGTGGGAGCAGGGTTGGATTCCACAGTAGCTCATGTTTTTCCCACCAAAGAAGGAATAACTCGGTTCTGAGTTACTCTGAACAAGGTGCGCTCTTTCGGATACCAAAGTGCAAGAGAAATCCAAAAACTGTTAAGTTTTATGGCCTGTCTGACACTGATAGTATTGTTTGCCATACTTCAGCTCTGGCCATTGCAAAATTGATTTGTCAGGGTATTTTATCTGCACTACCAGAACCCGTACAAGTGGTTCTCGGTTCCGAAGTTTATTGACAGATCCCTGACATGGTGGAACAACGAACAGAACCTAATGATAGGGACCCCATTTGGTTCCAACCCTGTTCACCTCCTCATCATTACAGATGCCTCTCTGTCGGGTTAGGGGGCTTAATCCAGAGACAGTCAGGCGAAGGGCCTCTGGTTTCAACACGAGTCCAAGTTACACATCATGAGTGGGTGAAGAGTAGGTTCCTCTTCTCCCAACCGGAATGCAAATCCTTCCTTAAAGGGTTGGCTAATGTTTATCCTCTAGTGTCCAAACCCACTCCTCAGTGGAACCTGTCTTTAATTTTAGCAGCTCTCATGCATAGACTTGTCAAATTCCTGACAGCCAAGATGACCTTCTTAGTGGCTATAACATCAGTTAGGAGGGTAAGTGAACTGCAAACACTGAGGCACGATCCACCTTTCCTCAGAATGTTTGCAGACAAAGTGGTTTTCTGTCCCAGCCTCCACTTCCTACCCAAGGTATTCTCTGCTTTCCACCTCAACCAAGACATTACCAGGGTTTTTCCCCCCTTTGCCTTCTACAGAGGCTGAAAGACTCCTGCACTTGTGACCTCAAACATGCACTCTGCTTTTACCTGGACTGGACTATTGCCTTCAGAAAGGACCTTAACCTGTTTGTCTCCTTCAGGACAGAAAGTCACTTCTCAGTGACTGGTTGGTGTGGCTCATTAAAGAGAGTTATAAGCAATCCAAATAACCTTGCCCTTTGAACATCAGGGCGCATTCTACAAGGGCCTAATCTACCTCGTCAGTGTTTAGCTTGGGCATTCCACTCGTGGACTTATGCAAGGCGGCCACCTGGTCGATGCCCTCCACTTTTATTAAGCTCTATGTAGTTGACAGACTCCAGAACGAATGCTGCAGTTGGCAAAGCAGTCCTGAAGAGTCTTTTTCAACGAACAGCAACACGCCCACCTCCTGGGTATGTTAGCTCACTAATCTCCCATGTGGGACTGCACAGAAGACAGGATGATCTTACCTGCAACTGTTGTTCATCGAGTGTTCTTCTGTGCAGGCACACATCCTCCTCCTTTCCCCACTGTGTGCTCTTTAATATGCTAATTTATCCTCCTTCACCAGTGACTTAGTGAACTGAGTGAGGGATCCACTCGCCCCTCCTTTTATAGCCATGCCCACTCAGAAAGCATGCTAAAAGGCGGGATGAGTGTCTCACGCCTTTTGGAGCTTTGATACATCCACAGCTAGCCTGCGTATGCACAGTTCCCATGTGTGCCTGCACAGAACACTTGATGAACAACAGTTACAGGTAGGTGCAACTCTGTTTAACACCTGGATTCAGGAACATATTGTCAAAAATATCACTCTCAATAAGTTAATTCAATGAATAAATGTTGTTCCATATATTCTACCAACTTTATGCCCAGTATATTATAAATATATTTTGGGATTGGGGAAGAGTACAGAATGAGGAAATAGTACCTGTCTAATTTGGAGAGAAATTTTTAAAATTTTGTATAGTACATTCTTTGAAACTTCAAAATTTGTATAGTATATAAGTCATTTTAGGGTTCACAATGGTGAAGTTTTATGCTATGGGTGTATTAATAGATAAATATTGAGAAAACAAACATTGAAACTGGGCATATAAAAAACCCAAATGCCCTATAATTCTCTTTAAAAGAATTGTGTTTTGGTTTTGCCCTGTAACAGTGTTGTAGCCTTAGTTCAATTGCTTGGTTCACTGGTATCATTCATATCTGTAGTTAACTGCTCTTTTTTCTTCATCTGCTATGGGTGCTGGTAGCAGGCCTGATGTTTACAAGCAGTTATATCTCCAGAGGTATAACAATTAAGAGCTTATAGATGAAGAAAGAAAAGAAACAGTTTGCATGTGTTAAAGCAATAATGCTAGGGAAATCTAAAAAGGGTAGAAGGGATTCTTTAAATATTTGTTTTAAGATGCACTTGTGTTACTGCTGTTCTTTAACTGATTATTTTCTATGGTTAATGTAAGACAAGAATTAAAAAAAAAGTGGGCTTGACCTCATTTGACCTTTCTGACGTTTAGTCAGTTAAAAGGTTTGTAAGACGCTTAATTACCAAACGGTATGATCATTATTCATCTCATCATTTGATATATAACGTCAAGTGAATTGCCTCCCTGGAGTGCACTGTGTTTCACAGATCAATAGATTTAGTAGGAGCTTGAAGGAGAGCTTTAAACATTCATAGAAGGGAAAGGAAAGTGTATCCTGCTCATAAAATGGCTTATGTAGCTATTTTGCTTGAGCTTGATGGAGATTTTTTCACTTTTTTTTTTTACTTCTAAGCAATGCAAATTTACTAATTTACAGTATAGAAATAACATGAGTGACACAAAAGGAGTTGTGCATATTTTTAGGCTTACAATAGAGACATTTCATGCCAATGGTGTGTTAAATGGTTTAATTTTTTTCCTAATGCTGCATGGTAGTTATAAAAGCTCATAGCTGTCCCATGAGAGCCAGCATGATATAGTGGTTACAGTAGGACCTGGGAGAATCCATATATGAATCCCTGCTTTGCCAAACTGGGTGTGTGACCTTGGGCCAGTCACACATACACAGTTTAATGTACCTCACAGATACATTGTGAAGAAAGGTGGGGCTTAAATGAAGGAAATAAAAGTTAAAATCTTCTATGAACAAATATTTGTGGTATATATCACAGTGGTCTCCAAGCTTTCTGGATCCAGTACTCATTGAACTCCAAACATGTGATAGGAAGTCACATAACAACAGAGTCAATGACTTGGCAGAAGACCAAGAGAGACTAAGAGCAAAACTACAAGTGACTTTCTTCACGTGGAGAACACTAGATTTTTCTCGCAAGGTTACCTGGGAAGTGAAGTCCGAGTGGTCCTTCCCCTCTCTGTTAGAATCGCTGCCTGAAGAGCCACAAGAGGGCTTCGTTTGGGGGCGGGCAGTTGCTACATTCTCCTAGGGCATCCAGCGGGCTGCCTGCTCCCGGGGAGCTGCTCTGGAAGCAGAAGCGTCAGTGAAGCTTCAGCCGCAGCGACAGCAGAAGAATTTGCAGCAGATCCTTCCACTGTCGCTGGGGCTGAAGCTTCACTGACATGGCCGCTTTCTCCAGAGCAGCTCCCCGGGAGCAGGCAGCCTGCAGGACGCTCTGGGAGAAAGTAGCAGCTGCCCGCCCCCCAAACAAAGCCCTCTTGTGGCTCTTCAGGCAGCGATTCTAACAGAGAGGGGAAGGACCACTCGGATTTCACTTCCCAGGTAACCTTGCGAGAAAAATCTAGTGTTCTCCACGTGAAGAAAGTCACTTGTAGTCATGCTCTAAGACAGGAAACAGAAGCTGAGCACAAGAAAGTGTACAATAGAAAGGAACAAGCCAAAGGGTAAATCCACGAAAGAGTTATCTCTTGCTTGAGCAGTCTTACCTCTAACTTCTTTCAGCACACGTGTAAAGAGAGGCAGAAGGCATGGCATCTTTGTTGTACTAGCAGCAGTGGTAAATGGCTGCTGAACAGGAGAGTGAACCCAGCAGATGGTTGTGTGTTGAAGACCACTGCTGAATACCATGTTTAAAGTTTCCAGTTGCAAACGTAGTACAGAACTATATGTGTTATATGATGTCTTTGTACATGGCTGTGGGAGGGAAGAACAATGGTCATGGGAAGGAAGAACTGTTAGATATAACTGCACAAAGAACTGGAATGCTTTCAATGATCACAGCAACTCTGGAATTGCTGCAATCAAAAAGCTGATGCTGTTCATAGAGTACTTCTGCCCAATCACTGCAAGTGCAAGAAAACCTGGAGGCAGGTACAAATGTGGACCATCTCTTATTTTGCATATGAGTAGTTAACAGATACCCGTTCTAGAAAAAGTATAAAGATATTGGATATCCCCTCCCTACCTTTCCCCCTGTCCCCCCCCATTACTATATGAGAAAACCAATAAAAAGCTATTTTAAAAAAAGAAGAAAAAGTATAAAGAGAGAGGCTATAGTTGCCTGTAATGTTTTTTTCTTGTTGAACACACATTATTTATACTACTCATTCATATATTTATACTAACATTTTCAGTCAAGGTTGTTGCTTTAAATGGCTTACAGCAATTACAATACATCAAATTCATCACAAAAATACAATATGAAATGACAGATATAGAAGCATGTTGATGTATAAGTCTAGGAGAAAAAAGAAGGGAGGAAATAAAGTTTTTGCTTCACCAAAAAAAACCCATCCCAGTTTTTGTTTAGTTTATTCCTTCTCTTAATTTTTAACTAAAACCGATTGCATAATACTAATAATATATACAATAAGTATTCTTACTTATTTTGTATGTGTGTGTAGTTTTTTCCTGATGATTGCATGGGGATGTTGAGCCTTGTGTTTTTCTACATAACAAAGTTTCACCAAATGCAGAAACAGTAGGTTAAGAGCTTGTTGGAACAATGAGAAACTGATGTTGTCAGTTGCTGGAATTAATGGGGTCTTGGGATGTTGGTCTCTCGCTCCCATTGCTACCCTTGAGCAACTGGTAATTGCTTAGAACTGGGTTCTGTGGCATTTTTGCCCATTATTAAGGGTTTCCCACCCAGAAGCATGCCATAATAAAATTAAACCTGGCAGCACACAATCTTTCCTCAAAAGGAATTTGGCAGCTGTTAGGATCAATATTGCGTAGCCATGCTGCGTACACACACACCTTATATCTCAATAAAATCATTGTATAGAAACATTGTAGGCTATTTACTAAATAGTTTTTGGTTTGTGATAGAAACAGTACGAATGATACTAATTTTAACATCATATTAAAAAAGGATAAAAGTCCAATTGATAATTTTATTGATATTCCTCTTGTAAATCATATGATGTTTATAGACCATTCTTTTCCATCATTATTCTCCAGGTGCAGTAATTTCTCTTTCCCCACCTATATTTTTGCATTTAATGACACACAACTTCATTACTAGTTTTATGCCTTGTCAGATATAGAAAAATGTATTGTAGCTAGTTGTCCAGAAAGGAATGTTTGTGGGCCAAACTGGTCATAATATGGCTGGGGGTATGTTGGGGGTATGCCTGCTCTGTTCGAGTCAAAAGTGTAGAGGAAGAGAGACTAATTTTTACAGAAAAGGATATGTGCATGTGAACCATACCATGTCTTAGGCCACTACACTGCAGGCTCTTTGTTACAATATATTGTATTTCCATTACCTTAGGCCCTAATTCACATATGCACATATGCATAGAATGAGGTGGAAATGAGGGAGCAAAATGGACTGACATTTCAGACTGCAGGTGATGGATTCTAGCACTGAACCTTCCATCATATAAAAAAATCCGTGCTGACAGAAAAGTAGTATAGTAGAGATAAAGGTTCCACCCCATTTCTTTGCTGTTTTTCTACTTGTGTGATTCTTTCCTTTTACAGAAAAAATTCAAAATGTGATTGATAATTATCTACATTCCAATAGTGGTATAATCCATTCTACCATCTCAAGTCTCTGCCATTTCATTTGTTCTGGCACTGCCTCCCCCCTCCCCCCAAGAAGACACAACAGACGTATGGGTTCAGCTCGTTGTATTTATTTAAATGGCTAGTCAGTGTCATAACTTATTAGTATAAGCTAACTATCCCAGAGGTGGGCTGTGTTGGTCATCCCACTGTGGCTATTTATCCTCACCTGCTCATGTGGTATGTACTGAGAGGTGCCAAGCTTCATACCCCTCCCCTGACTTGCCATAAGGCCCCTCCCAGATCAAGAAAATTCTGAACAGCACCTTCCCAGCACAACCAGCCATAAGGGGTGTAATGGCCTGTTCCAGACACACCCACCACCAATGCCATATGCCTCAGGGCATTTGCCAATTCTCGCTACCCAGCTTGAGCAACCTGCCCTATTTCTGTAAACTAATTGTGACCTAACCAGTCTATGACCACACCTAAACTGAACACACTTCCTTCTGGAACATCTCAAAGCATTAAAAAAAAAAGATTTGTATGAAACCCACAGCATGAAACCCCATGAATGTCTGTTCTTTATGTATGTACCATTCTAGTTAAATGGTAGCACGTTGTTTTTCATATTTGGAAGCTGCCTCTAGGAAGTTTACTAATGCTATGGTGATTTTTTCTTAGTTGCCAGACCTCTCCTCTTCTTACTAGTATAGGAGTTAATGCTATAAGACTATAGAAAACACCAAGGAACATGCATGCTTGTCCGTAATAAAAGGTTGAAGTATGTGTTACATGCATCAAACCATGCAACCGATGACATATTTTGTGGTGCCCACCAAGGGTTTTTAGAAAGTGGTGGAGCTGGGTGGGGCTCTTGTCCAGCAGGGCTTTTGATTTGCCTCTGAAGGCCTGATTGGCTATGCAGATTAAAATAACATTGTTGCAGTGGCAGCTGCCACCACAATGTTGCATCCTTTTCCTCATTCCTCTTTCTCAGTGTATTTTAATTACTCCTCTTTTCCCCTGCATTTGGGCTTCCTCTGTGTGTTTGGCTCCTCCTCCTGCAGGAGCCATTATGTGGTTATGCCCCCTACCCTGTGTCAGAATTCCAAAGGTGCCCACAAGCTTAAAAAGGCTGGGGACCCCTGGCATACGTATTTTAATAGGTGCTAGGCAAGAAGAGTAAGTAAATCATCTTGTGCAATTGCAAGTAGTCCAAGAAGATTTCTAGGTATAGGTGATAACTTATATTTATTTATTTTTATTTAACAAAATTTATATACCGCCTTTCTGCCCTCGTAAGGGCCACCAAGGGCTAACAAATTAAAACATACATAATAAAATCACATTTTAAAATCAACAAAGCAGCAGCAACAAAATATTATTAAAATAATTAAAACTAAACAACTAAAAACATAGAAAGGCATTAAAACAAAAAATAAATTGAGCATAAAGGTGAGATCACTGAGGGAACGGCAAACAAAGCAATGAAGTCTGGTGTTGAGTAGAAAGGGATGTACGAATCTCCTGGGGAGAGCATTTGAGAATCTTGGTGCTGTAACAGAGAATGCCCTCTCCTAGGTTGCCACCTGCCTAATCACAGAATGTGGAGATGCCTGAAGCAGGGCATTGCTACCACTGTAGTTAAGTAAAAGCCTGGGCACAATCAGGTTAATCAGAGTGATCCATGCCTTGTTTTCCCTCTACTGGACAGAAAGTCAATAGGAGTGTGACACAGAGAATTTATTGTATATGCTCCATGATCACTCATCCATGTGGTAATTTCTCTCATTTCTTGGAGAACAAAAAAGACTTGTTCATGTTGCTTAGCTTTTGGTAGGGCTTGATTTTTAGCAAAATAGGTATATATGTGATGGTTGCTTTTTGTTGGTGATTGAACTCTGGTCTTCTAATTGTTTGGGATTGTCTGTGCAAGTAATACAAATACAACAACAAAAGCACATGTAATGATTGTTATTATTGTTTACAGTCTGCCTTTCTCCCTGAGTTCCAAGGCGGATTACATACTGCAAGTGAATACAATATAATTCATAAATAGGACATTCACAGCAAAAATACAATATGGGACATTCAGAGAAAATCAGAATACAGGGTATGGTAGCCATATATTTTAAAAGTAGCATCAAGCCAAAGCACGTAGATGAAAGCTTTCTGAATTAAAGTGTAAGCGATTAGCATTACATCTTTAGGAATGTCGAACTATCAAGCGAGAGAGTATCTACATCAGTACTCAATAACCTAGTGTACAATCCCTGGCCCTTACCAAAGTATCTTTTTAATTTATTTCTTATGACACAGTCCTAAAATCTGAGTAGAAAGCACTCCTGAATAATTCAGTCTTGCATCGTTTGTAGAAAGCCAGGAGAGAGGGAGCTTTCCTGACCTCAAGCAGGCCATTCCACAAGGTGGGAACTACCATAGAGAAAGTGTGTGTATAGGCAGTTGTTGGTTTAGCCCAACTGCAGGGAGGTATCTGCAAAAGATAAGTGAGGCTGCCGTGATGGAACATAGGCAGAGAGGTGGTTTTGCAAATATGAGGGGCCTAGGCCCTGAAGAATTCTGAATGTAATACTCATGACCTTGATTTGAGCCCTGTAAGTGATGGGTAGCCAATGGAGTGACTGTAGAATGGTAGTGATATGCATGCTTTCACTAGCTCCTGAAAGTAAATGAGCTGCAGCATTTTGCATCAGCTGGAGTCTTTGAGTTGACTTTGAGGGGAGACCTATGTAGAGTGAATTACAGTAGTCTACTCTCGATGTTACTGTGGCATGAATCGAAGTGGCCAGATCAGCCCTGTCAGGGTAGGAAGCCATTTTCCCAGCTAGTCTAAGTTGGGAGAAAGACTTTTTTGCTGCTGCATTAACTTGCTTCTCTAGTAGGAGTGCTGGATCCAATGTAAACCCTGGGCTTTATTTGTGTGTGTGTGTGTGTGTGTCTCCCCCTTCCTTCCTTCATGGTTTTCCTTCACTATTGAAATTGATATTGTAAGTTCCTTGAGGCAGAAACCTATCTTTTTATTTAAGTTGTTCTATGAAGTCATTTTATGAGAAACCACACGAAGATACACTTAGACGCCTTTCATATTTCTGTTTCAACCCTGTTGTTATCTGCCACCGCTACATTACTTTACACAAATTTGGGGCAGCAGAAGTTTCAAACAGCATTTATGAATTGTATGTTCATAGTGGCTGTGGCCATTTCAAACACTGCTACTTGTTTTGGCTCTAGGGTTCCCATCCCCCCGCTTGGGGCAGGAGATCTCCCGATCCCACCCTCCCTCCCCCGTGCCTGCTTACCTGGCTGGCGGGGGGTGCACTCCCTGGGGCGCCCCCTCCCCAGGTGGCGTGGCACGCCCCTGGGTGCGGGGTGCGCTCCCGCACCGCGAGAGCAGGTGGTGGCAGAGAGAAAGCAGGTGGCGGTTGCAAGAGCACGCTGCTCTCACTGCCGCCACCGCTGCCTCCATGGCCGCCGCTGGCGCTCTGCAGCTGGTGCCAGCAGGGTCAAGGGGTGCGGCGGCGGCGGCAAGAGAGCGAGCTGCGGTGGCCACGGCCTGAATCCCCAGCTTTCATTTTTAAAAGTCTCTAGCCCCTTCCTTTGCAGACATATAAGGAAAAAGGCATATCTCCGCAAGGAAAGAGGCTATAGACTTACTTTTTAAAACTGAAAGTTAGAAATTCAGAGAACGTGCTACACCTATAATTGCAATGCTATATTTCTATAGCAGTAATCACTAAGCTAAAAAGGGGGGCAGGAAAATAAAAAAAACAGTGCATTGCAGTGAATTAGAAGCACACAGAACAGTTGAGAAAAGAAAAAAGGAGTTTTGAAAAAACTTGTCTCAATCCCTTTTGTGGAAAATAATCATTCAGTCCAGGTTTAAAGATGCTACAATACTTGCTGTTTTACCCATATGAATACCTACAGTTATGGTAAAGTTATCTTTTATAAGACAAAGAAACGAATAATCATTGGTTTATCAAAGTAGGAAGGTACACCTTGTTAATATATGATCAGTTCATTCATAGTAAAGCAAACTTCACTGCCAAAGTACACTTCTGATACCAGCTTATGTGCAGGTTAATGCTTTATCACAAGATATGTTCTAGTGAAAAAAAGAAAAACACCACTGTAATAATCTAAGTGCTTGGACTCTACTCTCAGTTCAACTTTTTAAACAAACCAATAAAATACATAACCTTGTCAATGCCTGTTCATATGCAAGTCAGGTAACAATACTCTTCTAGCTACATAGGCATAAGAGGATCACCTATATTATAATCTTTAAGCACATATAATTCTATTAATCAGTCCAGGAATTTATTTTTTACAGGAGAAATTCATTCCAGACACCATTCAATGAGGGGCATGGCTTCTTGTTGCCTCGTTTCCTGCTACCTTCTCAAGAATGTGTCTGCAAACGTGTTCCAACACCAACTTTCCAATAAATAATCCAATAAATATATCATTAAATACAATAAATATAATAAAATATTAAAACTTACAATACAGGTGTTATGTCCATTAGTTATATCATCCAAAGGCTTCTCTCAAATGCATTTAATGATTGTATCCAGTAAATGCTCCTATATGTAGTCAGTCCGAAAGGCATTTAAAGTGACAGGTGCAAAATTAACAAATACAAAGTTTAACAAGAGGATAGCTACTGCCTATAAATAGCTGGTAAAATCTATATGAGCATTCAGTCCTGGAGAGAGTATTTAAAAGAAACGCCCAGTATACCTCCTTTTGAAGAAGTTCCTTCTGTTCTTTATTAGAAGTTGCCACATATATGGCTGCAAAAGGAAATTCTTTCTCACTCCTACGTTGTGAGGGAAAATGGGAAACCAAAGGTGCATCCTGCACTTTGTTCCAAATTCTAGGCATGTGCTCCATAATTCTACTCTTGAGGGATCATATACTACTTCCTAAGTACACTAAACTGCAAGTACATTCAATTCAGTACACCCCCAATGGTGCTACAAGTAGAAGAGTGTCCCATTTTATTCTCCCTTTGCTCCATTTTGGCACTTTGATTTTACACTTGTTCTTACTCAGAGGGCACACTCTGTAGTGGCTACATGAAAATGCCCTTTTGGGGGAATCAACCTCTCTCCCTAATAGATTGAAAAATGGCTTCTACATCCCAGCCCACAAGCAACTTTGATTTTTTTTTTTAAAAAAACTGTTAGAAACCGGCAGCCAAACTGGTTGTGTCTGAAATGACAAAAAAATCCACTAACAACCAGCAGCCAAAACAATTTACAAAGGTTATGTGAAAAGGGCCTTGTTCAGAACATTCCTTTTATTTTTCACAACCAAATCAATTCATTGTAGAAATAGGGCAAGCTATTGTCATATTGGCAGGATATGTCGCTGCAATGTCATTTATTTACTTGATTTACTCTGTTTTCTCCCCACCCATAGGGACCAAAACCGCTTATTTCATTCTCTACTCCTCCATTTCATTCTCTCAGCAACCTTGTGAGGTAGGTTTGGATGACAGTGTGTGACTGGCCCATGGTAAAAACATTTTTTTCAGATGGAATTTTAGAAAAGAGAGAGAAAATGGTACATATTTGTCCAAGCATGTTAGGACACCATTTGTAATGTGTCAGAACTTAGAATGGCTGGCTGCCAGTCTCCATCATGCCAAGTTCATGTTTATCGAAGGTCTTCAGTGCAGTCCCACATTGGGGCTGCACTTGTGCAGGCCAGCCACTCGGAACAGGATTTTTTCTAGCTTTTAGGCTATTCGCAGAGGCGACCTCCCCCACGGACCGTTCTGAGCTGATTTTTCCCACCGAAAATGGTCATGTGTAGGAGGAGGTCCCCCCCTTCTTCTCTGTTTTTTGCCACCATGAAGGACAGACGTGTTCTAGTAATTAGGATAGCTTTCTCTAATTCTGTAGTTTAATGTAGTTGTAAATAGTGTTGTGAAGTTAACGTTTTGTAGTTCAAGTTGTTGTTAATAGTTATATAGTTAGTTATAAGTTTGGCATTTGTAGGGATCGGGCCATAAGAGTGAATTGCAATCTACCTCTTAGCTTGACCCTGAAGTGGGCCCCTCCACTGTCTTGATCTGTTGGGATGGCGGACAGCTCCACAAGCCTGGCACAAGCCTGTGTCCAGCTCCACAAGCCTGGCAGCAAAAAAATCTGCCCTAGCGGAGCAATTGTTGTGCCCAATACCCAACGTTGGATCAGAGTCAGCAGGAACATTGGCTCCGAGACCAACGGATTTGTCGTCGGACCCTTCAGCTCTGAGGACTTGGAGCAAGGGCTATGGCCAGTGTGATTCTGGCAGGGAGCGAGCACTCTGCCCTTTGGAACAGAGAGTTAAGATCTCTGGTTCCAACTGGGGTTGAGGCGGAAGTCACCAAACCTCTGAAATGCAAGCATAAGGTTTGTCCGGCGACGCCGGCCTTTTGTCCACCCCCACTACCAGCCCTGCAGCAGCAGACACCCCCTTTAGGTCCTGCAGCACAGCCTCTGGCAGTACCTCAGTTGCAGAAGCCCCTACAGGCCTCCAGGCCTCTCTCACCCTTAGGCCAGTTGCAGCCGATGCCGAGGCACAACTCTGGGGAACAGCCTGCAGCCACTCAGCAGACTCAACTGTCTCCTGCAGTTGCCCAGATGGCTCCACTTCATTCAGGCTCACAGGAGATTGCCATCAGCACAAGCCAGGCAGGCACAGGCCCTAAGATGCTAAGGGAGCCACTGGGGAGGGTTCAGAAGCAGCAGGGGCGAGCCAGGCAGACAGCAGACTAAATGCCCCACCCTAAGTGGGGATGGAGTGGGTGGGGCCAGGAGATTGCAAAGTCTACCCAGCCATCCTATCAGGCTGGGAGCAGGGCCGGTCAGGAAAACTGGGTGGCGATTGGGAGCAGAGCCAGGGTGGTGGGGCAAGGGGAGGCCTTTAAATTCAGGTTCCTGTGAAGGTTGAGGGGGATTTTTCAGGGAGAGACAGCTGGAGCATGCTGCTACTCCCAGGGCAGGAGAAGGAACAAGGTGGTGCAACCCCCTTCCCTGCTCATCTGACGCCGGAGGATACCTGCCTGGAGAGCTGGTAGGATGGCAGGCCATCAGGAGAGGGCGTCCGTGAAGGAGGAGCCTCACAAGGTTAAAAGCAAAAGTAGGTCTTGGCAACAGGAGGCCCCCTCAGAACTGGCCAGAATGTCAGCTCCAGAAGAACAGCCACCCTTAGTACCTTGGGTAGCTAGGAGATTGCCTTCTGTTTCTCCAGCATCGGACATTGGAGGCGAGATTGCGGCAGAGGCGTATCAAGGAAGGCGTTCAAGTTCAGAGGAGAAATCTTGTCAACAGAACTTCAGAGTGCCTTGGTATCCCCCAAAGATTCCAAGATATCCGCATGATATCCACATGAGTGCTATCCTACCTACCCGTTCTTGGCACCAGGTTCCTCTTGGTCAGTGCCGAGCAGGTCACATAGGCCGGATCCGATATGGGACCCTTCAGTCTTTCCATTGACTTCAAAGGCAGGATCTGACTCTGAATCGGATGTGGAACCTTTCAGCTCAGAATGGAGCCCTAGCTGCACCTTGGAATCGTCCCTGGAAGAAACGGTGGGTGAGTCAGATTGGAGGTCACCCACTATTGATTACAAGTGATATGTGGATCAAATGTTACGTATGGCGAAATCCCTTGAAATAGATGTTTCAGTGCCCTAGCCAAAAGCTAGAGATAACATCCTAAAACACATCTACGCAGACACTCCAGAAGTTGTAGCCTTCCCTATGATAGAAGGATTCGTGGATATTATGGATGATCTGCGGCAGAAGCCTGCCTCCATTCCAATCACTACAAAGAAAATGGAAGCCTTGTCCAAGATGAAAAAAGATAAATGCCCTTACCTGTTCAACTATCCACCAGCCTTGTCCATGATTGCGGAGGAACTTCAGGCAAAGCAGAGGCAGGGCAGTCTCTCCATTCCGGCCAATAAAGAGGGAAAGAAGTTAGATGCAGTGGGCAGAAAGTTGTGCTCCAGTTCATCCCTCTCTATTAAAATGGCCAACTTTCTAGCTATTGTGAGTGGCTATCAAATCTTTTTATGGCAAAAGATGGCCATTTATATGGATGCTTTACCAGATGATAAAAAACCCTTGTCAAGCTAATTCAGGATTAAGCCATCATCTTGTCAAAGCAGCAGATCAGCACAAGCTGGCATATTCTGGATGTCTCGGCCAGAGGCTTAAATACAGCTTTACCAGTTCAGACTAAAAACAAAACTGAAGACATGCCATTTGAAGGAACCATCCTGTTTTCAGAGAAAACAGACAAGTACCTGGCCAAGAAGAAGAAAGATAGCCAGACGGCATCCTATGGCATCCTGCCCCAGTCTGCTGGGTCACCTTCATACGGAAATACTGGAAGAAGAGGTTTCTAGCCCAGAAAGGACTATTGTTCTTACAGATTTCAACCATACAAGGCACAGTCTCCTTACAATGTGCAATATCATAATTCAAATCAGTCTTGAAAACGATCTGCTGAGAGGTCAAAGTCTGCACAGCAAAGTCAGACTCAAAAGGACTCCCAGAGTTGTAGGTATCAACTATGACTAGATAGTCAATAGGCAGTGACTCCTAAGTTATTCATGAGCAGGTTATCACAAATTTTGATTGTTGAGAATGCTTCACTGAAGATAGCTGGGTTTTGGCAATTATTAAAAATGGTTATCGATGGGAGGTTAGTACTTTGCCTCCTAGTTATTTACCTGGTCAAGCCCCTATAAATGTATTACCTGAACTCCAGCAAGAAATAGTCACTGCTAGATAAAGGAGTCCTCCAGAGGGTGTTAGTTTTTGAGAACCGAACCAATTTGGTTTCTTCTGCTTCTTTTTAGTTGATAAGAAAGATGGAAGAAAGAGGCCTATATTAGATTTACGAGGCCTTAATGAACATCTGGTGGTGTCAGAATTCAAAATGGTCACTTTGCCATGGGATATTAATATGCTATCACTAGATATGTGGTTTGCAGTCCTTGATTTGCAAGATGCTTATTTTCACATCTCTATCTGTCAGGAACACAGAAGGTATCTTCATTTTGTGTTCCATGGCCAGATATTCCGATACATAGCATTACCCTTCAGTCTACCCAGATATTCCAATACAGCATTACCCTTGAGTCTAGCCACCGCCCCTAGGGTCTTCATGAAACATATAGCTGTGGTAATAGCTCATCTTAGAAAATTAGGATATGCCATTTACCCATATTTGGATGACTGGTTGATTACAGCCCACTCACCTGAGGAGTTAAAGTCCCACATAATTCAAACCTTGACCACATGTGAAAGTTTGGGGGGAAATCTAATTTGACACCTAGCAGAAAGGTGAAGTTGGGCTGATCTGGACTCTGTAGCAAATAGTGTGTTCTTACTGACAGATCATTGTGCTAAGCTGATAAATTTAGCACAGTGTTTCTTGAAGAAAAGATTCCAGTCTGCTCAGTTGATTCAGGTCCTATTAGGCCTTATGGCATCTACAAAAGCGGTGGTCCGATTTGCGTGCTGAACGATGAGGCTATTGCAGTTCTGGTTCATCAAAAGATTTCACCCTTAAGAGCAGTCACCCCAGACTAGATTCTTAATTCCCAGGCAAGTTTTACATTCCTTACGTTGGTGGACAAACATTAACAACTTGTCTGAGGGAATTCACTTTTGGTTGCCCACCTACAATATTACTCTGACCACAGATACTTCGCTAGAAGGATGTAGGGGGGGGGGGCACTGCAAAGAGGTGTCTGTCAACAGACCTTGGTCAGATAGTGAGAAAAAAGATCATATTAACTTTTTGGAATTGAGAGCAGTATATTATGCCCTTAACTCATTCACAGATATGCTGTCCGGGAAAAATGTTCAAGTTATTTCATACAATATGACAGTCTGATTACATAAGGTGGCACAGCATCAATGAAGCTTTGCTTAGAAGCCATCCGTTTATGGGATCGAGCTATTTCCCAGGATATTACCCTGTCTGCCCTGCATATTGCCGGATCCCAAAACAGCAAAGCAGATTGCCTCAGCAGGTTAGGGAGATTCCATCACAAATGGGTCATAATCGACAAGTATACACAAGAGATTTTTAGGAGATGGGTCGCCAGAGATGGATCTCTTTGCCACAGAAGAGAATACGAAGCCCCCCCAATTCTGCTCCAGAGGAGGCACCGGCAGGAACTCACTAGAGGACTCATTCCAAATGAGTTGAAGAGGAGGGTTGTTCTGTGCCTTTCCCCAGTCCTGATAGTGCAGAGGACAATTTGCAAAATCCAAAAAGATCAGACAACATGCATATTGATAGACCCATTTTGGCCACGGCAGCCCTGGTTCCACACTCTCAAAAGTATGGCCAAGGGAAACTACATGCAGCTCCCAGTGGTACCAGATTTACTTCACTTTGAATGCACACGACCTGGGCAGGTTACACATAATTGCATGGTTCCTAGAACATTGACTGTGCAGTTTTCAGATACAGTTGCAAACATCATTTTGAATGCACGCAGATCTTCAACTAGAAAATTGTATACCTTAAAGGGGAGCAGATTTGAATTCTGGGCAGGTGATAAAGGCATATCCCCTGACTCTTGTCCCCTGCCGCTTGCTTTCTTGCCGCTCCGAGTGGTTAAGTTGGGGGGGGGGGGGAGGCACACGACCTTCCTTTCCCCTACAAGCTACACGCCAGACTTTTTTCTTTTAAGGATCATTGCTCTGAAGAGCAAAAAACATTTCGTGTTCCTGCTGAGCAGGGCTGGAAAAAACTGTTGAGTCTAGGCAGCCCCTCCCCCTCTAGGATCGTGAGTTCCAACCGACCCTGCGCAAGAGGAGGAGGAGGAGCTACCCAAGTGTCAGGACGGACTGCCCCACTCCCAGACCACCGAGAAAGGAAGCTTCACGATAAGTGAATAAAATCTTCCATCCCCTGACTCTTGTCCCTTATCAGGCATTTTTGACTATCTAGTGTTGTTGCAAAGGTCAGGTCTGGCATCATCTTCCATTAAAGTTCATATGGCAGCTATATCTGCTTTCTGTGCTAACGCAGATGGAAAAACGATTTTCTCCCATTTCTTGTCTAAACTATTCTTAAAGAGGTTGTACAACCTTTTGCCACCAAAGGCTCAGGTAGTCCCTCAGTGGTCCCTGTCACTAGTACTCTCAAGTTTAACGCTAAACCCATTGAAGCTTTGGCAACATGTAGCCTAGCTTGGCTCTCTGCTAAGGTAGCTTTCCTTTTGGCAATAACATTTTCCAGAAGGTTTAGTGAACTGCAGGCATTGAGGGTAGATACACTCTTTTTACAAAGATAGAGTAGTAATGTGCACTAGTCTCCAATTCCTACCTGAGGTGGTCTCTAGATTTCATGTTTCACAAAGTTTATCCCTCCCAGTGTTTCCCCCCAACCCTACCACACAAAGGGAGCACATGCTTCACACCTTAGATGTTAGAAGAGCAATTTTATTTTACATGGATAGGACCAAGTCATTTAGACAGAGCCAAACTTTTTTCATTTGTCATTTGAGTCCAAACTAGGGTAAAGCTGCATCATCACAGACCATAGCACGATGGGTAGTGTCAACCATTAGGCTGGGGTACAAAGTAGCCAGAGCCCCATGTCTATTCAATGTGAAAGCGCACTCAACACGAGGACAGGCAGCTTTAGCAGTGTTCCTGAGAGAAGTGCCATTGGGAGACATCAACAAAGCAGCAACATGGTCATCAGAAGAGACATTCATAAAACATTATGCAGTAGACGTCAACTCTCAGAAGGAGACTGCAGTGGGAGAAGCAGTGCTACAGTTACTGTTTACCTGAGAGCATCACCCCACCGCCTTGGTGAGTAGCTTGCTATTCTCCCAATGTGGGACTGCACTGAAGACCGTCGATGAAAACAGAGTTGCACTTACCTGTAACTGCTGTCCATCTAGGTCTTCATGCAGGCACACATTCCTTCCCTCCTGCCCCACTGTGAGCTCTCCGTAGATTAATAAAGGGGACTCGTGGCGGCACAGAGAGAAGGAGCTGAGAGAGAAGGAGGGGGCAACCTCCTCCACCAAGTGACTGTTTTCGGCAGGAAAAACCAGCTCAGAGCAGTCCGCGGGGGAGGTCGCCCCCTGAATAGCCTAAAAGCTTGAAAAAATCCTATTCCGAGTGACTGGCCTGCACAAGGGCGGTCCCAATGTGTGCTTGCACAAAGACCTAGATGAACAGCAGTTACAGTTAAGTGCAACTCTGTTTTCTCTGAAAAAAAGCACAAACTCAAAATTTTAAATTCATTAGGAAGCTCTAACTGGGTCTGACTCTAAGTAACCAAGTCAGTGGGGCCCACTATGTAATAATGAATGCTACCAGTATTGGCCAGAAGGCTGTCTACCCCTGATTACATGGATCATTCAAGTCTCAGAGGCAGTCTTTTAACATACAAATCAGAGTTGAGTAAGGTTTGCCCAATAGCATGCAATCCAAGGTAGATAACTACATTCTGCCTAGTGACATTGTGGATTAATATGCTAAAAAGGATAAAACATGGGGGAAACTGACTATTTGTACATTTCTTTAAAAGGCCTGGTAAGGGAAAGAGGCACGATTGTTGAACAAAATAGTTACAAAACTTGTGGGCTTTAGGTTTTTAAAACAGAGGTCATAAAGCCAAACCGACTGCTACAAGTCACAGTAGAAAATGATGGCTCAATACACTGAATTAGCTGTTTAAAATTGGGTGTGTGTATGTAAAACCCACTAGCATTTTCTAGAATATACACTGAAAGTCTCTGCAGATGTCATTTTTTTTTTGGCAAATCGCACATAACATTTTTCTTAATTTTTGGAAATTCAGATGTAATGGATTACTCTCTTAAAGGAAACTGGAGGGCCACTGAGATTGCAGCAGAGAGCAAAAAAAAAAACCCGGCAACACCAAAAAAACAAGATGGACATAAACGAGGTCCAAAATTGCAAGTGTCAGGAAGAAGTCAGATGTGGTATCAGGAGACAGTAGATAGGAGGATCTGAAAGGATGATAGTATTGAAGCAAGGTGATGAAGAAAACAATTCTGTGGCAGTAATGAGTGGCAGGATAGAAAGTGACAGCCAAAAGGGATACCCAGTTGTCTTGTTGTATGTTACATCTGTGAGAGCATGTTTTTTACCAGCCATGCAGATCATGGATAAATGGCAACTTATTCAAGGATAGTTTTTAAACTAAAAGAAAGCTAGTGTGGTGTTGTGGTTACTGTGTATCACTTAGAGGTGGGCACGAAGAGCAATACGAACAAAAAAAAGCCACGAACCTCCTGATCAGCTATTCGTGAGCAAGCTGTTCATGAGGCCCCGTTCCTGACTAACGTGTTCATTCCAAGCCCTGTCCGTGGTGTTCATCAGCCATTCATCAAGCCAGACAGTCTGGCGCCTTTCAATCAGTTTCCTTGACAACAGTAGGCACGGGCTTTCTGAACTCTGTCTGAACTCCTGTTGCCCTGGAAACCCCAGTCTAAGCCCAGGGGCACTTCATCTCCGACTCAGCCGCTTGTCAGGGAAAACCCTGACAAGGGCTGATTGCAGCCCGCTGGGGTTTAAATTTCCCTCTCCCTGCTGCTACCCAGCGCAGAAAGAGGGACATTTAAATCCCCCACTCAGCTGCTTGTCAGAGAAACAGCAGCAGGGAGAGGGGCACTTCACCCCCGACTCAGCCGCTTGTCAGGGGTTTCCTGACAAAGTTTCCCCCTAGCTCCAGCTGGCTGGAAGAAGGGAGACTTTGAAGGGAAGGAGGTTCCACATGACGTTTGCAAACGGCGCAGGGAACTTTCTTCCCTTCCAAGTCTCCCCCCTCCCTCCTACAAACAGCCAACCACGAACATGGTCATATTCGTGGTTGTTCGTGATTCCCTGTTTGTGGATGGTAACGAACAACAAACGTATTCGGGTTTTTTTTTCCTGTTTGTGGCAACCTCTAGTCTCACTAGGATCTGGGAGACCCAGGTTTGAATCTCCATTATGTCCTCTAAGCTAGCTGGATGATCTGAGGGCAATCTTACTCTGCCCCACAACCTTACAGGGTTGTTGTGAGAATAAAATGGAGGAGAGAACGATGCAAGCAGCTTTGTGCCCCATTGTAAATAGAAAAAAATAAAATATATACTCTAGTATGTTTTCTGTCCTTTACTTAAGACTAAAACATAAAATGAATGATTTAATCAAGACTTCGTCTTTATTTGCTTCATTTCTTTTTTGCTTTTTACCATGTCCCTATCTGCCAGCCAGTTATATACCCAATGGCTTATCTGCCTCCTTAAAGGAGGCTTTTATCTTGAACTGTGCTGTTTTCCCAGAACAGAAAAGGTTTTTTAAAAAATGATGGGCACTAAGGAGCTGTTTGCTTATTTCCCACACACTTTTAAATTACCTGTAAGCTACAGAAATGTACCTTTGCAGGAGCCTGTCATCAACCTACATTTATGTCTTTGTGTGCATCAGTACGAGATGATATGCCTCACCTTTGGGACAAGGCCAACTTTGATTTATGTCTGTGTTGGGCCGGGACGAGGTGCTAACACACCATCTCTCTCTGGCCTTGGTTTTCAGGATTCCTCCAATCAAAAGTGAGCAGGCTGCCTCCTGGCTAGTGGAAGTGGCAGATTGGCAAACTGGAGTACTACCCAGTGCCCAACATTTAAGCCCAACATTTACTGTTGGGCTTTAAATACCAAGTATGAAATTCAGCAATAAGCAGTGAGCCAAAAGCTAGATGGTATGAGGCAAGGATGATGCTATAAAACAAGGTAATAGATGCTGAATATTGCAAAGGTACATTGGATCATGTATACTTCTGCCTATGGAATGGCATATCAATGTAATCCAGGCAAAACTTTTGAGTAGGAGATCTTTGAATATGTGTAAATGAAATACCACAAGCTGATGTAGAGATTTATGTATCCAGCTCTGCAATCAGCATCCAAAGTTTCAAAGCAAATGTTTCAATTGTACAATGCAGAAATAGATTATGAACTGAAATTTGACCATAATTTTTTTTTTTTGCTGTAAGGACAAACAAAACCAAAGAACAAATAAAAGCTTCTTCTCCCAAAGGCTATACTTTAATTTCTTATCAAAGGGAAGATAGAAAGAAAAAAAGATCACCAAGCAAGATAGCCCTTAGAGCTGTTCATCTGAGCACCTATCTGTATTTCTTATCAGACCTTTTTTACTGTCTGAGAGTTGGCTATAACAGATTGGTAATGTACCTTTTATTAAACCAGTATGATAGGCTGGAAGTCCGCTCCAGACATCAAAATTTTTCTACAATTAATCTATTATTCTTTAAGGTGCTGTGACATGGCTACCCCATTGGAAATACGAGGCATAGTGTGAGCTTTAAATACATGTAAATGTATGATACATTCAGTGTCCAACCAGTGTTTTCCACAACTCAAAATAAAAGGTGGAGTAGTTGAAAATAAGGAGAACACAAGCATGGAAGAATAAGGAGAACACAAAGATTTTATTTTTGCTTGCTAATATATTTTTTTCATTGGTTGCTGTGAGTTTAAACGTAGGCCTCTGAGGAAAGAAGGAAGGGGGCTGGATGGATGCGTGGAGTGTGTTCTGTTTGGATGGTAGCTGTACCTAAGGGGGGTGGGGAGTGAACTGCACTTTTTAGTCAGAGAGCTGATGGAAGTAGCTTTCAGTCACCCTTTGTTCATCTTGGAGAGAGGGGTTATTCTAGTTCAGTCAGACAACTTGTGTGGAACCTGAACTGTTGTTATGTTTCTGAAAGCAAGTATTTATTCTGCCAAATTCAGTGAAGCTGAGTGTTCCTGAGAGACTCTGGCTAAATCAGGCAAGCTGTGTGTGTGTTTGGGGCAGTCTGTGTATATCTGAGAAATTAATTATGTCAGGCAAGCTGTGTGGAAAAGCCTGAATGAACCAACGTTTGTGTAGATGTGAAGAGCGTTTATTCTGTTAGAGAAGATCTGTGTGGAAAATTAACCTGTGTGACTGGGCTTGTGAATATATAACTGTCTTTGAAACCACCAAGCTTAAGAACTATCTTGAAACCAATACTCTTATCAGAACTCTGCAACCATCACATGTATTTATAAATAAGTTCTACTTTTAAGGGGGGGAATCCTTTTTTACCTCACAACCACCCTCACGTGCTGACCACTCTGTCGGACTAAAATCTATATGCAAAGCCTTCCTGTAGTACCAGTTAAGCAGAAGAGATCTAAACTGAAAGCCTTTGGTAGCACCAAAAACCTTTTGGGGAAGCAGCAATATACAAAAAAATAATGGAAGGTGTTCTTGGTATATGTCTGGGTAAAGTAGAGAACACCTGAAGCTCTGTGGGAGTGGAAATAAAAGGGGTATTGATCGTGACCAAGGCCCTCCTGAAGTATACGTTTAAAGTATTGTAAAGAGAAGGAGAAATAAATGCCCAAGGCATACGTTCAACACTTTAAAAACAGGGTAAATCATTATGGGGTGGTCAAAACTTTGAATTTGAGGAGGCACAGGCTAGAGTTCATTTTAAAGCGAAGAAAGAAGGTTTGCGAATGTGGTTGCGAAGAAAGAATATTTGTGGGGGCAAAGAAACAATATTTTTTGCTGCCATTGCATATGTAGAGTATTGTCCTGCAGAACTCTTCTGAGTGGTCAGGGGATTATTGGGCTGTAGCCTGCAAAAGGAGATGGACTGTTCTACCGCTCACTTCCACTATGTGGAAAAATTTCTTGCATCCATTCCAATTTGGATTTACATTAGCAGTGACAGAATTGGATGGTCCCAGGGTGCTGATTTGTCCAGTTATGTGCAATACCTTTCAGCTTTCCCAGTCTGAGGATGTGGACAGGATTCTTGGAAGCTTAAGTCCTACTGCCTGCTGGCATGATATTTGCCCCTTTTGGTTGCTTAAATCTGCTTGGGTAGGGCTGACAGACTGGGTCTGGGAGACAGTAAATGCCTCCCTAAGAGATGGGGTGGGCAGTGGTGCATCTGTTCCTAAACGACCTTAAGCAAGGTGATTGAACAAGTGGTGACTGGCAAGCTGCAGGGATTCTTGAATGAAATAAATTATTTGGATCTATTTCAATCTCATTTCAGGCCTGGTCATGGAACTGAAACATCCTTAGTTGTCCTAGTGGATGGCATGGCCCAGGAGATGGACGGGGAGTGCAATCTCATCAATTCTCCTAGACCTCTTGGCAGCTTTTGATACCATCAGTTGTGATATCCTTATGGATCACCTTTCAGGATTGGGACTGGGACACACTGTTCTGCAATGGTTCCAGTCCTACATTGAGAATCGATTTGAGAGTGTGGTGCTGAGAAACTGCTTCTCTGCCTCTTGGCCTCTGGCCTGCAGAGTGCCCCACGGTTCCATCTTGTCTCTCATCCTAAGACACAAAAGGCTAAGTGTGTTGCCGACGCCTCACTTTTTATCCCTGCGCATGCGCAGTACATGGGCATAAGAAGTGAGCGGGGGCAAAACGGTTTGCCTCTCCGCCACCTCCTTGGAGCCTCCACAGGCCTGGAAAGGTCCAGCTTGGCAGCCCCAATTTGCTTCTGGGCCCAATTCAAGGTGCTGCTATTGACCTTTAAAGCCCTATATGATTTGGGACCAGCATAACTCACAGTAGAACCTTCTCCCATATGAAGCTACCCATTCACTCTGGTCTTCTTTGGAGGTCGTGCTTCAGGTGCCCCCACCATCTGAGGTTAGATGGGTGGGAACCTAAGAAAAAGCCTTCTCAGTTGTGGCACCAATACTTTGGAACTCTATCCCTGGGGAGACTTGGCTGATCCCCTCTATTGCTGTCTTCCACCAGTGGGTGAAGACTTTTTTTGTTTTATTTGGCATACCATCAATAAATATTACTGGCCTTCCTCCCTGTTATTTATGTTGTGTGCTTCTCTTTGTGGTTATAGAATTGTTTTTATACTTTTAAAAATGTTTTAATTTTTTTAAAAATTGGGGGCCCCTATTTAGGTAAAATAAGAGCCCTGTGGCGCAGAGTGGTAAGCTGCAGTACTGCAGTCCAAGCTCTGCTCACTACTAGAGATGGGCACAAACAGCAATACAAAACAAAAAAAAAGCCACGAACATCCCAATCTACTGTTTGCAAACAAACTGTTCATGAGGCTCCATTCTAAACGAACTTGGGGTCATTGCAAGCCTCGTTCATTGCTGTTAGTTGCTGTTCGTCAAGCCAGACAGTCTGGTACCTGCAATCAATTCCCTTGGCAACTTAGGCAGGGATTGCCTGAACTCTGAACTCCTGCTGTTGCCCTGGAAACCCCAATCTAAGCCCAATTTAGCTTGATTGGCAGGTCTTCCTTTCAAGTGTGGAGCTCCAAATTTGTTACAAGAGAGCAAAGACCATGGGGGAGGGGGGCTCCCAGCTCTGGCTTTGCAGACAGCAGAGAGGGTGAGACAGCTGCTGTTGGCATTTTGATAGAGAGAGTGCATTTGTGTGTGGTGGGATAGGGATCTACCCCTTCAGGTTCCAGGGCTGCTGCCAGGCTCTGGGGTCAAGCTATTATTTATTATTGGTACCTTTCCTGGGCCGTTTCCAGACGGCTTACCGGTCCCCGGAATGTCGCACCACGTTGCGGGGAAAACGCGAAATACCGCGTTTTCTAGCGCGAGTTTTGCACGATGTCGCACGACGATATTTCGCGTTTTCCCCGCAACGTGGCGCGACGTTCCGGGGACCGGTAAGCCATCTGGAAACGGCCATGGTGCCTGCTCAGGTCAGGTTTCTGGGAGTGATGCAGTAGGGATCTTGACTTGGATGATGGCTGGAGGAGAGCCTGCTGGCCCCCATGAACATCCAACCACGAACATGTTCGTGAACAGAGCCATGTTTGTGGTTGTTCATGAGTCCCTGTTTGTGGATGGCAACGAACAATGAACATCATGTTCGGTTTTTTTTTTATGTTCGTGCCAATCTCTACTCATGACCTGAGTTCGATCCTGATGGAAGCTGGGTTCAGCTAGCCAGCTCAAAGTTGACTCAGCCTTCCATCCTTCCGAGGTTGGTAAAATGAATACCCAGTTTCATGGGGGTAAAGTGTAGATGACTGGGGAAGGCAATGGCAACCACCCTGTAAAAAGTCTGCCAAGAAAACATTGTGATGCGATGTCCCCTCACAGGTCAGTAATGACTTGGTGCTTGCACAGGGGACTACCTTTACCTTTTTTTTATTTAGGTAAAAAGCTGGCATACAAATGTTTTAAAATAAATACAAAATTAAATCATACTCTTGATGATCAAAAAGAGTCCAGTAGCACCTTTAAGACTAACCAACTTTATTGTAGCATAAGCTTTCGAGAATCACAGTTCTCTTCATCACATGCATGACGAAGAGAACTGTGATTCTCGAAAGCTTATGCTACAATAAAGTTGGTTAGTCTTAAAGGTGCTACTGGACTCCTTTTGATTTTGCTACTACAGACTAACACAGCTAACTTCTCTGGATCTATGACTCTTGATGATGTCATCAGAAGTATAGTGGAGTTTCTTAATTTTGAAATTGGCCTTGGGGGGAAATAGCAATACCAATGCTTTTGGGAAATTGTTCAGTTTCCCAAACCCTCTTTGAATCAGTCCAGATGGCTTTTATATATAACTAAAAACCCTGAGAGCCGGTTTGGTGTAGTGGTTAAGAGCGATGGGACTCTAATCTGGAGAGCTGGGTTTGATTCCCCAGTCCTCCACTTGAAGCCAGCTGGGTGACCTTGGGCTAGTCACAGCTCTCTGGAGCTCTCTCGGCCCCACCCACCTCACAGGGTGTTTTGTTGTGGGGATATTAATGGCATACTTTGTAAACCACTCTGAGTGGGCATTAAGTTGTCCTGAAGGGCAGTTTATAAACAAATGTTGTTGTTGTTGTTGTTGTTGTTGTTGTTATTCATACCACTTTCTGCAGTGCCTTCTCATGAAAATCAGGTATTTTTGCCTTTTTTGTTTGCCTTTTTAACTGGGATCTGTGATTGTGTATCTTCTTGTTGCTTACCTTAGATGTTAACACCATGGCTTTTTTCCTTATTAGATTGTTTTTTTTCAGATAGTGTTGCCAAAACCATGCAGGTTTTAAAATTACTGTAAATTAAGGCTATCAGATTAGGAGGCTTACAATATAAAACAAAACATACATAAATTACATCTAAAACATAGTTAAAAACTACCTATACATTAAAAAATGGCTAAAAAAATGTTATCCTAAATTTAAAAAGTCTTCAGCTTCATCCTGAAGATAAGAGAGTGAGGGGGCAGGTGCACTTCCCTGGGGAGACTGTTCGGTAATTGTGCGGCTGCCCTCTTTTTTGTACCCACCAACTGAGGCACTTGGGTTGATGGAATAGTCAGGAGGGCCTCTCCCTGTGATCTTAACTCCTGGAAGGAACGTATGGGAGAAAATGGTCCTTCAGATACCCTAGTCCCAAGCAATATGCTCTGGGTCCAATATGTGGGATGCATGTGTGCAAGACCCCCCATTCTCACTTTCATCATTGCTACCTTCCATCTCTATACTGAAAGGTAAATTGGCTTTGGATTGCTTATGGTTGCCCCTTCCCATTCTTAAAAAAATTATACCTTCTTTCATTGTACAACATAAGCTTTTCTTATTTTTGTGGAGATAATAGTGGGCGTAAGTTGATGTGCATTTCTTCCAACCAAGCAGTCCTTCATACTATATCAGCACTACGGGTGTGCATTTGGTTGTACCCAAGCTGTTGTAGCCATTTTGAGTTAGCTCGGGAATATCTGAAATGACCCCAAATGCTCCTGAAGTAATGAAAATTTATTTCCAGGAATTTCAGGAGCATTTCAGTTTCACGGAGACACGATTGTGGAGAGGAGGAGAGTTGAAGCTGGTCCACTAAATAGTTGTTATTTAAAATTTCTGTCTCTACCACTGGAAATGGTAGACCTGGTCTCTCCCCACCAGAATATCAACTATTAGCACCAGCAGTTAGAAGGACTTCTAGTCCCTTTAAAATTTAAAGGGTTAGGAGATGCTCACTAACAGTTGTTTGGCAGAGCCAGCACCCTTCTTCATTTTCCCTCCCTCAGTCCCTCCTGCTTTTGCTGCCCTAGGGAGGGGGGATTGAAATTTTGCCCCCCCCATCTCAAAATGGTAAAGATGGTTTAGAAACTTCAGGATAATGAAAAGTACACCCTCCCAAAATCTGGATCTGAAAATTACACAAAGTTTTTTGAAGTGCACACCCCAAACAGTGAATACAGACAGCTTGCTGAGCATGGTGGTGATCTGCTGTTTTTGACTGTTTCACTTGGGGGAAGTCGGTGGCCATTTCCACGCGCTTTCAATGCACTTTAGCAATCCTTTGGAAGTGGATTTTTTGTTTCACATGTTTAGTGATTCCGCACACGTTGGATAATGCACTTCCAATCCTCTTTATAGATCATTTGGAATTGATTTTTTTGTGTGCGGAACAAAAAATCCACCTCAAACAATTGATAAAGTGCATTGAAAGTGCATTATCCAACATGTGCGGAATCAGCCATGGAAAAGCAGTTCCAAATGTTCACTAAAGAGTATTGAAAGTGGATTATCCAACGTGTGTGGTAGCAGCCAGTATGTAGACATTGAAGAGAATATGATCGTTTGAAAAATAACTTGTTCAGCATTGAAGACAAATTTCAGAAGCACAAAATCTAATTATACTAATTAGTGCAGGTTTTTAAAATTGTTATTTAATTCAGAAAACCAAACTGGCTGCGAGATTGGTTGAAATTAATGACTGCTATTTGCTTTGAAGGGATAGGCCACTTTCTTGCTTAATATTTTCTACTTGAACTGTATGTTATAGCTAAGTACTAAGTAAGCTGGAAGGAAGGAAAGGGAGGTAGCTGTGAGCTTCACAAAAATGTTGCTAATGCGAAATAGCTTTGTAGCATCTTAATGTATCCACAGACTGTTGCTGTAAATCTGACTGTGTTGAATGAGACATTTGTGGCTAGTTCATTGTCCCCAGGTCATGTTCACTGAGGTCTGATTTGAGCTGACTAACTCTCTTTATAGAGTCCTTTGTGTGTATATTATCATCTGATGTCCAGCTCTTAATTTGTTTTTATTTCGTTGCAGTTGTCTGAGAAGTGGTTTGTTTTTAAACTAAATGTTCAATATTAGTCCAGATTTTATTAATGTAATGTCTGAAGTTCTGTTGGTGAGAAACTCTAAATACATCGCTTAGTTTTGGGTCAGGTAGTAAAGCGAGGCCTGTACAGATCTTTGTTACTGCCTCACCACTCAAATGTGTAGTGTTACTTTATTCCTTCATTTCTTCTTTACTATTCTATTTAATGGATTATGAAATGGAAACTGATAAAGTGAGTACATCAGAACTAATGAGCACTTCAACTTGTGCAAGCCAGCACATCCTTTTTCATATAGGTATGTGTCGCTCTATTGTATGGGCAGCGTTCCCCTTCTTCTAATAACATTTCCTATCATTTGACATTTATAGTGTTTCCAATCCAGCTTTTTGAGGTAGGGAAGTTTCTTCATCAGTCAGCAAGATCAGACTTCCTATCAATTTCTCTCTCTCTAGATTTCATTTTATATGAGAGCCCATTGTGAGAGTGATCATATATGCAATCCACGTAGTTGGAAAGTGATATTTAGTTAATTTGCACCCCCACCCGCCCCAATATATACTAGCCTCAAGAAAACACTGCTATTTTACTTATTTTCTAACACATATTTCAAAAAGTCTATTGTATAAAAGACTTCTGTATTATTTAGTTTTAAAGACTGTGACAGGTATTGTATTATGTTTTATATTGTGTGGCATGTTTTCGGAACCTTAAAAGGTAAATATAGCTTACTGATAAAAAAAAGTTCCCATTTACCCATTTAGTCATAATCAGTAAGCACAATAATGAAGTGCTTTAGTAGACCATTCTAAAAAATGAAATGTGTTGTCGAAAGATCATTGAATCATCAGGTGTTGGTTGTTTGGATGTTTTTAATTGTGTAACTGTTAAGTTTAAAATAGAAATTCAGTTTCCCCCACTTTCTGTTAATCAAATCAGTGTGTTTTAGAGGATTTAATTTCCTATTAAAACACATTCTCTAAAAGGTTTAGTATAAGGCGTGATGGTTCTGAGTTGTGCAATAGGTGAAATTTCAGATTTCTTAGATTAATGTTGATTATTTTTTAAACCAAAGGAGTTGTCAGTGGGCCTTCCAAATCATTTAGAAGATGACTTGAAAATGCAGTGTTTGGACAAACTCATTCACTGCGCTAGTGAGGGGAAAAAGCTTTATTGTCTAACGTTATTGTAATAGAGAAAGTCATGTGAAACATGTCTTGTATAGTAAATCTAGTATGTGGCACACTTGCCTTCAACATTCTGAGCCTCTTAGGGTTCACATGGTTAAGATTTTGTTGTTGTTGTTGTTATTGATGATCCTTTCCCAGTTATCTGTCCAGTTGTAATTGCTATCCAAACATTGAACCACTTCGCACTTATTATTAAAAACAGTGTGTGCTTGGATTTTAAGGCATTAATTTAGTGAAATTTTATAAATGTTTCAGATAATTCAGACACTTAACATAAGAAATTCTCACTTGTGTTTTGAACTTATTTATAAATATAAACAATTCCCCTCCTCCCCTTTAAGGTAGTATATCATCTGATGGCATTCTAGTTGCATAATAAATTACAGTACCATTTTGTGCTCTTCCAGGAATCTTTTATTTATGTATCAGCCATAGGCTCAGTTCTTGAAAATAAAAGAAGTGAAGTACCCTGAAAAGTATCACATGATGGCACTGTTTCCATTTCCACCTCCAATATTGTGAAATAGAACTATAGTAAACCAGTATTAAAAAATAGTATGTAATGCCAAAGTACTTTGTATAATTTATGTAAAAGAAAAATCTAACTGCTACAGTTATTAATATGAGTATTAAATATATCCGTAGACTTTCAGAAAGTATTTTATGTAAGTGCATATTTCTAATATCTTATTTTGATGATAGCGGAACAATTTTATAAAAATACTTAAATTCAGTTAATCCTGAAATATGCAAATTCACTTTTTAAAAATTATGTTTTTCTTCTATGCAAAAAATGATAGTATAGTCTATACATTCTTATATATAATCTAAAGCCACTTTTGGTAAACTAAAAAATTGATCCAGGTGTTTGGGGGGGGGGGGTGTACTCCATGATTCCAGTAGCAGAAAATGGTTTGTCATACTCTGAAATCAGAGGCAGACTCAAGCTATGCCATGTGTATATAAAGTGGGATTTATTCCTTCTTTAAACTTAAACATTATGATTTTCTATCGAACATTTGTGGTATAGGATGGTTTGTTTACAAGATGGCACTATCTGGCTTCTAGAGCTATGAAAATTTATTTTATTTAACATGTGGAAATATTCACAGGTTGGTCATCTGTTTCCATGTATGAACATCTATTTTAAGGGTAAACAAAATAGTTGTGGCTAGAAATAATATAGGTGTTCATATACCACACCTTGAACGTAAAGACAGTTTATTGCAAAATCTAGTATGGAGAAAAAAAAGTGCCCAATGGTACAGCTAGCTAATTAGTTGGGGGTTGGAAGTATGCCAAAGAGGGTGTTTAAGCTCCAGAATATCTTCTGCCAGAAATCTGTTCTGAATTGTGTGATGTTTTCCTGTATATTCTTATTCTGAAAGGAAGAAAAAAATGGGGGGAAATGTGCTGCATTTGACTAACCGTGACAAGGGACTACTAAGTACTTCCTCTGGCATTCTGTAAGACACTTTTAAAAAAAATCTAAAAATCATGGTGACCAAGTTGCAAAAAGAAATTTACACCTTTTTTTACAGTTGAAAAAAAAACTATGCATCTGAGTAAGAGAAATAATTTGACTTGTATAATGAACTTGCATTACTGTAAAAAACAAAAAACGCTGTTTAGAATGTAAACTTACTCCAGCCTTTCTACTTGATGCTCTGCTTGACAAAAAGACTCTCAGTCTTGCATATTTGACAGTTGATGGTATAATAATTTGTATAATAAAAGATAAGAGATTACTAATATTTAGCAGATTGTTGAGCGGTTGTTTAAAGGCCTAGTGGTATAGACAAGGCCTCGATGACAAAATTGGAATATAAGAGAAAAAAAAGCATTCATTATTCACAGCTGTCTATTCATTTACATGCACATTTGTTCATGTATGAGGGGAGGAATTTCAGATTACAGAAATAGTAGACTTTTTTCTTCACTGTATTTTACCATGCAAATTACTTGCAATTTCCGAGGGCCAGTGTTACTTTTCAGGACAAATTTCACACAATAGGAATGCAGTGATTATTCATCCAGTTTAATTAATTCAATTAAATAAGTCTGATGCTGTCAGGTGTTCTTTTAATAATTGAATCAACATGCAGATACATAATAAGCATAAAAGCGTTTCTAGCTGCAGTTAATTTAGATCCAAAAGAATCTGCTATTCCAGTACATTTGATATAGATTATTCTATAATATTTCAGTAATGGGTTGCACAAAGGCTGCCTTTTAATTCTTTGCTTTCTCAAATGTCTTTATATATAATGGTTTAAAACAGAAGGTGTTCAAGAGAGGGTGACCTTTTTCCATTACCATGGTTCCTGTCATTAATGCATTATAATTTTCTTTAGAAGTCTAGGGGAAAAATGTGTATATGCCGTCTGTAGCAAGTATGAATAAAAGCATGTTCCTGAAAGTTTAGAATTGCCTGTTATTACTAAAAGAGTGGGGGAGGGGGGCAGAGAAGAGGGGAGGAAGTAATTTTATTGTTATTTTTACTGTGAAAGTTTAAACAAACCTTAGACTTTATACAAAGCAGTTACAGGCTTGAAAGTTTGGCATTTGCAGGCTGAAGCAGCACTTAATTTGCTCAGCTGCTAAAAATAGTATGATCCCATAGTTAAATCTGAGTCTAGTAGAAGACTACGTTAAGGACTGGGTAGCACATAAAAGCTAGCAGTGTGCCTTAATATTCTCCAACACATTATTTTATTGTATCAGTATTATAATGAAAGTATATTTACTAAAGGAAAAAAACACAACATAGTAAATAATTTGCTTGGTGTGCTCACAGCTGTGCTTGATGTCATAATTATTGTAAATATTAATTGCTGTGCTGAAAATGTAAGCATGATGACTTTGTATTAGATGAAAATAGTCTGTGTACTGGTAAATAGATAATCATACAAAAGTAATTGGGGTTTTAAAACCCCAATCTATTCTGCCAGCATGAGCTCGTTTGCATGTTAATCACAAGAGTGATTTCCTACTTCACAAGCAAGTTCACAGTCTTTCATAAGCACTTTTAATTGCATTTAAAATGTTGCAGGGTTAGGATATTAGAAATGGAGGCGTATCTGTGTCAAATTAATAAAAATATTGCTGAAAATCTTTAAAGACTAAAGGCTATAATATTTTAAGGCCTTGTATATTTTTAATTAGCATACATAAAGGTGTATTATAGCATATTTTTGATCTAGGTGAAGTATATTGGATCTCATAATGGTTTAATTTACAAATGTAGTTTTCCTACCTAGAAAGCTGATAAATGAAAACACAATTATAGGCTGGATCTAATAGGTTCTTTTATTGGGACAACCCTAGTATGTTAATTATACTTCTATTATTGTAATGTCAATAAAATAGAAAATTAGTAACAATATATAATGTTTTATTGGTAAGTCTTTCTACAAAATGTTAGTATAACATATATTTTGTTAAGTAAAACTGTCCATTAGTGTACTTCTGCAGCATGGTCCACATGCATTCATGTATATTTCAAAATTTAGATAGCAAAAGTAGCCAGCTGCCCTTCTGGTTTAAACACAAATTAACCATTTTCTTAACATGTAATAAAGTTTGATTTCAGATTTTTCAGTGAATGCATGTACTATATCTGAGTGGCTGTTGATCACTTAAACTTGGGAATTTGTGAATTTAAATAGTCAGTAGTTTAATAACTAGATGGCTAAATAGAACTGGGTAATTCATACCTGCAATACATTGTAACAGTAGTTTTCATTTTTTAATTCTTGGTGTAGTAAACTTTCAATGTTTAATTTTAAGTGAATTTGTGGTATTCATTTTGTTAAGATTCAGCACAGATTCTCTTATCATCAGTGAAAGTTAAATGTCAAAGTTAAAACAAAAATGACTTACTGTCTGAAGTGAGTAAGGAAGAATGTAGCTTTCTATTGGAATAAAGTAAGTTCACAATGATTACAACGTGATCATTCTCAAAGACAGAAAGCTAATTTTTAGTCAAGCTGTTGAACATTGTATTGAAGAAGATGAGGAGTTCAACAATTAAAGACAGAAAAAAAACCTCTCAATTTTGAAAATGATATATTTGCTTTTATCACCAGGTGTTCTTTCTAATATAAATTACCAAGATGATGTTTCCATAACATCGCTTGGAGTGCTCTGGGGATTAAAACTACCAAAACAGACCTATTAAATTTTTCATAGGGAGAGTCCGCTAGGGATAATACTCCTTTTCCCATTTTCCAGATGTTTTATGTAATTCTGCATCATTCTAAACTCAAATCGTTGCTTTTCCAGAAAAAAAATATATACTATGGAGACTTAGATGAAAGGCAAGAACTGTTGAAATGTTAATTTTACTATCTGCTATTGAGGTCTGATACCTTTTTGTATTTTTCCTCTTCTCCCAGTAGCTCAGCTCTTTTTTATGCATGTTACGGTGTCTCAGTTGTTTGAAGTTGAGAAACTTTCAGCACCAACTTAGAAGAATACAATGCCTCATGGCTTGAGCTGTGACAAAATGAAAGATTTAATCTGACTCTACTGATTTCCAGTCTACTCATCTTTAACATGCTTGCTAGTCATTGATACAAAAAATAATTATATGCAAGATGTCCCCTTACTACAAAGTCTCTGACTTCCTATGCTGACATGCAAAATCTTGAATTAAATGGTAGCATGTGCCCTGTAGTGAGAGCAACATGGGATCCTGTGTAGTGGATACCATGCCATTCAAGTAACTATTCTGATACCAACTAGGGGTGAGCAGCTCTGGCAAGAAGGGTACTGTGTCATTTCCCAGCCATTATGATTTCTTTTTGTACGTCTTAGTTTAGCATAACAGTACTTGGCAACATGGAATCAACTTCCATAATTTATCCTTGCTGTATTCATATAGAAAACAACACTTTCAAACTAAATGTTATTTTGATTGTTGTCATAGGGCAGCAATAACAGTATGAGATAGTTAGTGTTTGAAGAAATATTCAGTACTTTGTGTCAATCTTTTGTCCTTGTGTTTACCTATGTGCTTCTTTCCTTGGAATTTACCCAGCAGAATGGTCTTTGTAGACATGCTTATTTTTGTGAGAATTCAGAATGACCTTGGAAATATTTGAAGTAAAAATAAGCTAGTTTGCATGGGAGGAATATAAATGGATCTTACATTCCTGATCTTTTTTTCTTCAGGATATCTTCCAAATAAAGTAGGATTGGTCATTGTTCACAAACAGTGTTGATGGTTTACTTCCTAGTCTTATCTTCATCGTTTCTAGTTTTGATCCTCAATGTAAACAAAGTCGTTAGGACTTGTTATTGCAGAACTTTTTGAAACAGACTACGTGGTGTACTTTGTTGTTTCACTGTAGATACATACAGAGTATGTGCCTGCCCATATCAATGTACAGAACTTTCTAGAGCTAAGACTATTGCAAAAGCCCAAATAGCTTGTTTTTGGCCCCCTCATTAGCAGCCTTGTGTAGAACCTTCTCAGCTGAGTTCCATATGGTAGCAAGCTTGAATAATATTTTATCTTTCCTTGTAAGGTTTTCCTTCCTCTAGTTTCACTAGCTTCCTAGTATGTCTTTAATATCTTGGTTTCCTTTTGGTTGTTGTCTGGCCAACAAACTTATGACACAACAGGCTTCATTAGACAAAGTGTTGCATGCACAGTGGCCATTTGCCAGTTGTAGATTGTTATGACTTCTGTCTTCTCTGGCTAGGAGGAAGGCATATGGTCAGGTCATGCTCCCATTGCCAAACATTTAACTTAAACAGACACAAAAGATGTATTGTCGAAGGCTTCCACGGCCGGAGAACGATGGTTGTTGTGGGTTTTCCGGGCTGTATTGCCATGGTCTTGGCATTGTAGTTCCTAGGAACTACAATGCCAAGACCACGGCAATACAGCCCGGAAAACCCACAACAACCAGACACAAAAGAATTTGGCTTTTTCATTATATCCATACCTCATTGTGGGAGTAAGCCTTGGTACTGTGGCTATAGTCTCCGGAGCTATACCATTGTGCTCAGTTCCAGCACTGATACCTTCTTCAGAGATCTCTGACCCTGGTTCCAGCACCAGTGTAACTAGGTACACAGGATAAAGCATAAAAAGGGAAAAGATTGTAAGTGTGGTCGGCTACTGGTTGGGATGTGTAAGAACAAGTAATCAACCAAAAAGTGTTATTCTCTGCTTCTTTCATCAATGTCATCCCTGCCTACACAGCCAGACATGCCTCTAATGTTGGCCTTTTACATGATGGCTGAGTAACATCTTTCACCATAGAAACAACTGTTTATATGGGCCGTACTTCACAGGCTGGAGTTGTCATCTCAACTTCCCTGAATTACTTATCCTCTGTTATTGTACTGATAACATCATAGATAAATGAGGGGAAGATGCAGGTCACCGTGTCTTCTTAGGCCTTTCAAGAGATTTTCTGGACTTACCTTTCTCACTGCTCTCTGAGAGACTGAGAATATTCAGATTTTAAAACATGGGGTAAAATACATAGGCTAGAGTTAAAGCAAATCATGGAAGGCATAATGGCAAGCTCATGGGTTTGTAAGTATGATTTTCAAGTCGGTACTCAGTCTGCATAATGATGTTTTTTTCTTGAGAATCTACGTGTGTATGTTACGTGTATAGACAGGCAAACACACAGAGCAGTAGTCACTGAAAGGGTGAAGAGAAGGTAGCGGGCATTTCTTGCATTGTGCAGGGGGATCACTAGATGATCCTTGGGATCCCTTCCAGCTCTAGGTTTCTATATTTCTTAAGAGAGGGGAAAGAGTTTTTATTAACATTATTCTTTATTTTGATGATGTTAATTTCACAGGCTTTTTCAGCTGCAGCAACTCAGAAATGGACATTGAAAGCTGCTGAATTGTGGTGGTGGAGAATGTCCTCAAGTCATAGCTGACTTATGGCGACCCCTGGTGGGGTTATCATGGCAAGAGACTAACAGAGGTGGTTTGCCATTGCCTGCCTCTAAAACCCTGGTCTTCATTGAAGATGTGTCTCAGGAATGTTCAGACTGAGTATGACAAGGCTTTTTGCATTTCTGATAATCAGTGATACATAGGCTTGCCGTTCTTGCTATAAGCTAGAAAAATACCCACACAAGGATAATTGTGGATTCCATTAACATGGAGGATGCCTACTTTAATTGGCTGACAGCTTTTTAGTACTGAATTGCTCAGAGTTAAATATTCCAAGTTTAGTCTCACCATGGGTACTTTAAATATTGGATTTGTCACCATCTCGGTCTGTGATGTTACACCTGTGATGTAGTTGAAAGTTGTACTGGCTTTTTTTATGGTCTAGTATCGCATTGCAAAATAGCATTTCATTTGCTGTTCAGAGCCATGCCTAGGTTTGATATTGTATCAATGCCTTCCAGGTTTTCTGTTGCTTTGAGTCAGTGGTTTTTGATATTTTGCCCTAACTGGAAGACTGTCACTTATTGCTATTAGGCCTTCATTAGTTGCTTGCAAAAGTTTCCAATTTAGTTCCATCTGTGAAGTTTGTTAATGTACTGTTTAGTCTATTCTCCAGATCATTAATGATGTTAAATGCAGCTGGTGCTAACACTGAACTTTTTGACACTTCAATACGTCACCTCTCACCAAATCTGATATGCTTCCAATTACCATTACACAATGTTTACTCTGTTTACTGCATTCCAAATATCCATGAAGTTTGATTTTTTAATTGTCCTTAAAGGAAAGCTCTGTATCTTCTTTCAGGATTTGAGATTCAGCCTGAACTGAGGTCTGACCATTATCTACTGAAGTCAAAGGTGAATATGGGCCCAACGCCCTGCAAAAACATACTACCCATTAAAATGGTTTGCCCATGGAGGCTCATGGATTCTTCTGGATTCCAAAAAGCTCTGCATTTTTTAGAATTCCTAACACATTCTGTGTTGTGGCTGCAGAGGGAGCCTGGAACTTGAAGCTCCTTGAAGCCATCGACAAGATTGCACCTTGTTAACCTGTATTAAGCTTCAGGCAAAAGCAAGACCTATGGTTTACCATGGAGCTGGGTTACCTGAAGATGACTGGAAGACATCTAGAAAGATTCTGACGGAAATCACTTGCTAAATCTGATAGAGCATACTATAGAGTCCATTGGAAGACCCTTGAAACAGCAGCAGTAGGAGTAAAGCAGCATTGTTTCTCTGCCACTGTTGCTCATGACTATCTCAGGTGTTTAAAAGTATTGCAGCATCTTCTGATTCCTACCCTGGAATCTTTAGTGGCTCATAAATAGACAATTAGCAGTGACATCTTTGTACAGTTTTTTGCTGATAAAATACCATGAATTCACTTGGGACCAGATTGGACCACCTATAATTTAGGTTAAGAGGATGAAATGCTTAATATACCATGTGGTCAGTTTATGGACCATTTTGATCCAGTCACAAGGATGGATATTGAAAGGATCCTGGCAGCTGTAAAGGCTGCTAATTGTGTATTGGTTCCTTGTAAAGATTACCTAAATAAGCCCTTGATTACTATCATAAATCAGTCACTAACTCAAGGTACCTTTTCTTGGTCACTCAAAGATGTAGTTATCCTCCACCTACTATTGAAAAAAAAATCCCTAGACAAAAATGATGTGGTCAGTTATCAGCTAATCTCCCTTCTAGGCAGAGTGATTGAGAGAGCTGTAGCTGTACACATCCTCTTGGATATCTCTGGTACTTTGGACCCCTTTCAGTCTGGTTTTAGGCAGGCTGTAGAACAGAGACAATGCTGGTAGTTCAATATATAATAGAAAAAGGCCATGCTTCTTTGTTGCTTCTCTTGGATCTATTGCTGCCTTTGATACAGTTATGCCATCCTATTGAGACGTTGGAGGCAGACATAAATATCAAGAGATGTGCCTTGGACTGGTTTAAATCATTCCTCATGGAACAGACTCAACAGGTTGCTGTGGGAGACCAGCAATCTTCAGTGTAGGAACTATCTTGTAGGATTCCACAGGGTTCAGTCTTATTTCCCATGTTATTCAAACGTTATGTAAAGCCTCTAGGAGAAATCACTCATAGCTTTGGGGTTGGATGGGATCAATATGTGGATGACACTCAGCTCTATATCTTGCTGTCCAAATTCCCGGGTGATGTAGTAGAGGTCTTAAGACACTGCCTGACAGCTGTGGTCAAATGGCTGAAAGTGAACAAATTGAAAACTGAACCCAGACAAGATGGAAATGATGCTGTTTGGGAAGGCAGAGATATTGAAGGACACTGAACTGACTCTTGAAGACTTGGTAAAGAGCCTAGGGGTTGTACTGGGCCCAGCATTGCTGCTAGAGAAGCAAGTGAATGTAGCTGCAAAAAATGCTTTCGTCCAACTTAGTCTAGCCTGGAAAATGGCCTCCTACCTTGACACAGCCCACAAGGCGGCCTGGATCTATGTCAGACTAGACTACTGTAATGCACTCTATGTATGTCTTCCCTCAAATTCAACCCAGAGAGTCCAGTTGGTGCAGAATGTCACAACTCGATTATTATCAAGAGTTAGGTGGTGCATGCATGTTACTCCCATTCTGCAGTCACTCTATTGGTTTCCCGTCAGTTGTGGGGCTCAATTCAAGATTTTGGCTATCACATACAAAGCCCTTTATGGACTTGATCCTCATATCTGCAGGACACCTTTCCCCTATGCTCTGCTACAGCCACTTAGCCTATCTGTACAGGACTTTCTACAGATGCTACCCTAAAATGGGCAAAATCAACAGCTGCCCATACATGTGCATTCTCTTTAATTACAATTCTGGTTTATGGTATTTCTTTTTATTTAGTTGCAATCTCTAGATGCTGCTAAAAAGCAACTCTTCTTTAATTTTGGTTTATTTTTGTCCTAAACAGAGAACAATAATAGGAAGTTTTCTACTTTATGGAGCTAGCTACATAACATGGTAAATTCTTTCTGGCGTCAAGATGCAGTGATGGAAATTATCACCTGTTATATTTTTGCCTATCATGCATTTGTTGGACATGCATTGCCCTTTCCAGTGAAAAGGGGGCAACTCCAGATTCTGCATTGTTTCTGATCTCAGATCTTGATTAAAAGTTTAAATGCTATGACAATTGTGTGGAAACTCTTAATTGTACTTGTTGTGTATTCATTACCCCAAGGCAAATCCCAGTGTAACTCCTGGTAATCAAAGGTTTCACATCTCTCATGTGGTTTCAGTGGCTGAAAGCAATGTGTTTCCCAGCTTTCAAGGCTTGTTTTAAACACCCTAGACCTTGGTATGCACTTTCACAGGAGGTGAATATTGGTTTTTCCGTTTAGGTTCCTCCACTCTATTTTACATATTTACAGTGCAATCCTAAACAGAGGTACACTCTTCTTAGGATGGCATGTTACTATTAACCATCCACAGAATTGGTGCGAGTTGTTACCAGCTCTACTTTCTGTGAAATGAGGGTGGGACTATATATCTGTAGACCTCTCCACAATGCTTCCCTGGATCAGTGTTTTATTTAAAAATACTCATAAAGAACTTTTTCACCACAATGTAAGTTACGTTGTTGGGGGAAAAACAATAATTCCAGTTACCAAATCAGTTGATTTTTCTGGAGTTGTTTTATGTCCCAGGTGCTCTTTTTGTTAATATAAAGCCAGCCATAAGTGGTAAGTGGCTGCATTTTGAGGAAGTTGTTTATTAATGGACAGTTGACAATGACTTTCAAGGACAAGGTTGTTGAGCCAATTCTCTGTGAATTCTGATTTTAAAAAGTACAACCAGGATGTAATTTTGTTGTAGAAAATTGGTAACCAGTACAGCAATGTTTGAAAATTCTATTTTTAAAAAAACATTCCTACTTGACAAGTGTAAGTGTAAGTTATTTAAATAAATTAATAAAGGTTTGGCACTAAGCCTCATTGATTTAAATGATAGTTCCAGGAAAATATGGTTGAAATCACTACAGCCTGTTCTTATGCATGTTTTAAAGTCCACCCTTTCTAGTGGTAAATGTGCAGAGGATAACAGCCTAAGAATAATGCCCTGCCTACAAGTAAATGGAGTTTGAAACAATAAACCTTAGTGCTAAAGTGGTTTGTATTCATATTCAGCCAAGCAGTTCCAAAGAATTAAGAGCACAAGTTTTCTTAAGAGGGGACAACAGTTTCCATAGTTTTCCATTTCCAGCTGCAGACCCCACTTATCTACTGAGTTGCTTAGAGGAGTGCATCAGAAAGTAGCATTTGTCAGTCTTCTGTGCAGTCCCACGTGGGATGGGGCATACACAGGCCTGCCAGTTGGTAGGTTCTATAGCTTTAAATCTGCAAGGAGGCATCTTCCTCCAGCTAGAGTGCATGCCCAGCTCTTTCCTGCCCAAACAGCCTGCACTCTGGGGAAGGAGATGCCCCTACCCTCAGTCTCCCTCTCACAAATGGTTGGAGAGGATGTGGTCGTAATGAGCTTATCGATTCCAGCCTTCCTGGTTTGTTTCCGCAGAAGGAAAGGAGAAAAAAGAAGAAAATTGTGTGATATATGGCAGACAAAGCCATTTAAACAGTGCATACCATGTGGCACTAAAATGATGAAAACAGATGGGGACTTCTGTCTTGTCTGGCTCAGAGAAGACATAATGTTGGAGTGTGTAAGCACTGCCAGGTCTTCATGGCCAAGGCACATGCTGAGAGAGTCTGTTGCTGAAGGCTGTAGTATGGGAAAGAGCCCTCTCCAGCTCCTGCTGCTCAGCAGCAAAATCTTCTGCCTTAGTGGAGCTTAAGGATTGGTCAGATCTGACAGTCTGTATCTCCAAATCTAAATATTACAGGGACATCGGATTCAACATCCCCAGTACTCAGTCGTAGCGCCTCGGAGCCGCCACCACTTGAGCAAACATAAATCCTCTTGTTACTCAAGGAATATCGAGATTATCAAAGTGCTTCACATCATTGGCTCAATCTATGTCTTCCTCAATGTACTCTTTGGAGGAGGAGGGTGAATTGATCCTTCATTGACCTGATCCAACTCTTCAAAGTCAGGGATGTACATGCCATCAGGAGTTTTGCACGCATAAGTACCTAACATGATACCCTTGTCACAAACCTCCACCTGCCAACATTGACTGGTGTGACAGCTACTCCCCCAGAATTGTTTGGTTACACCTGAGATCTGACTTTACCTAAGAAACACCAACGATCTTCATGCAGGATTCCAGCAGTCTTCCATGGTGTTCCACCTTTCGAAGTTGGAGGTTGATATGTGTGCCATCGTCCAGAGCCCTAATATCCCAATGGATACATCACCTAATGTGTTTGTGGGGGACAGGGTGCCACTTCACCAACAGATGACTTCAGACTATATACTAAAAGGTGTTCATGGTGAAATAACTGGACATAGATGTTGTTTTAAAAGAGCCCAAGGTGAAGGTTAAAATTCTTGAAAACTTATGTTTAGGAAACCTCTCTACCGTCACTTTCCCTATGACTGAAGAGTATGTTGAGCTAATATCTACCTTATGTAAGAAGTCAACATCCATTCTGGTAACATCAAGGTGAGAGGGCTCTGCAGAACCAAGGAGGACAACTGTACCTTTCTCTTTCTGCATCTTCCCCCTTCATCTTTGATAATAGAAGAAATGCAATCTAGACATTGACAGGACATGCACTCTGGCAGCTGACAAAGAAGGCAAGAATTTACATTCAGTAGGAAGATCTAAACCTCATCAGTGCTCAACATCAAAACTGCTAATTATCCTACTATATAAAAGGCTTAAGCGTATTCAAGACAACTGACTTCCTACCCTGGTGTGCCACCAGAGGGCACTTCTGTGGAGGGAAGTCCAGATGAGGCAGCCAGACTTCCAGAGAGCGTGCCATGGCAGGAAGCCCAAGCCGGAATCAAGAGTAGAGCAAGTGGCAATGCTCACCCCCCCGCCTTCACCCACCTGGGATCAGGAGTGGAGCAGGTGGCAGTGCCCTCTGTCCACCTTCACCCAGCTGGGATCAGGAGCAGAGCAAGTGGCAAGGCTTGCCCCCCCCCGCCTTCACCCACCGGGGATCAGGAGTGGAGCAGGTGGCAGTGCCCACTGTCCACCTTCACTCAGCTGGGATCAGGAGCGGAGCAGGTGGTAATGCCTGCCTGCCCTTCACCCTGCTGGGATCAGGAGGAGAGCAAGTGGCAATGCCTGCCTTCTGCATTCACCCAGCTGGGATCACGAGCGGAGGAGGTGGTAATGCCCACCTGCCCTTCACACAGCTGAGATCAGGAGTGGAGAAGGTAGCAGTGACCTGGCCATATACCGTATGGTCAGTTACTCCGCCTCTAACGAAATGCTACTGCACATTCAGAATACCAGAGTGAAGCAAAGTACATATTGCAGTCTTTCTATAATAGAGGATATCCTAAAAGAGCCCTGTATGATGCCTATAGATGTGCAGAAGCAGCACCTCGAGGTGAGTTGTTTGAGACTAAAAACAGGACATTGCACAACCATATCAGGTGGGGCATAGACTTTACTCCTAAGTCTCAACAACTGAGGCATATTGTATTAAAATACTGGCCTATATTGAATGATATTAAGGGGTGTGAAATGCCCCCCTCGGTGGGCTTTAGACGCACAAGAAATCTGAAAGAGTTGATCGTTCACTCAAACTTTAAAACTGTAACGGAGGATCCTCATGGCCCGAAGGGTCACTATAAATGCGGCCATTGCTGACTCTGTTCTCTAGCTATCACAGGGGACCAGATTAATATTCCTTCCTATGGTAACACCATCAAATGGAAGTCCTTTACTACTTGTCAGTCCTCAGGAGTTATGTATTTAATTATGTGTAAATGCAATAAGTTATACATGGGGAGTACAGTTAGACCTTTAAAGACTCGTTTATTAGAACATATGTCCCAGATACAGCTCAAAGTAATGGAGACTCCGATGGTGGAGCATTTCATCAGTAACAACCATAAAGAGGATGACTTTTAGTTCACAGTTCTCTTTTCAGACCCTAATGGGTTAAAACAAGACTTATAGAAGGTGCTACTTAAATGAGAGGCTCAATGGATTTTTACTTTAAAGAGCCTAAAGCCTACAGGTCTCAACAGCGATCTAGATTTCACTTGCTTCCTGTGAATCTCTTACTGCTCCTGAATTTTACGAATGAGTCTTGACAGGAGCATTTCCTTTACTGTTCTCATGACTATATATTTCTGCTTCGCTATACTGGTCAGTGCGTAAGGACGCAGAGCGAGACTCACTATGTCCGTTTAGTAATTGACTGCTTTGGAGTCTCACTGTGTCTGTGCAGTAACGGACTACTTTGGAGATGTAATTTGAGAGTTTGAATTAATTTCTGGTAAGTTTGTAATGGTTACAAAGTTTTAATGTTGACTTTCTGTAAGAATACAGTTGTTATATGCTATTGTTTGTTCTTTTGTAAGTTCAAGTTGGTTATAAGTCGCACCTGATGATGTGGCAAATATGAAACAGTGGAATTCAGCTGGCACTGTCTGTTGGGCGTTTTGGGTTTTCCTCACGGCAGCCTATGATTCCAGCTCCACCTGAAAGAAGAAAAGCACTATTTCATTGGATTTGACTGATACTTTCCAGTTACATGGACTTTGGGGACTTACCTTTTTGATGTCTTCCCATTGTATTTCTCGCATTATGTTTGTAATAGACAGGTGCACATGACTAGAGAGCACCTGTACTTGTATTTATACTTGATTCTTGTCATTGATAGTTTGATTGTTCCTTGAGAGTTGATACTCCATTATATTTATTTTGATACATTCTATGACTGATTCTTCCTACTGGGGTGTTTGCACCTTGTTTGGTTACCTTTGCTAGTAGGTTCCTCTTTGTATATACGGGATCAGGAGGGGAGCAAGTGGCAATGCCTGCCCTCTGCATTCACCCTGCTGGGACCAGGAGCGGAGGAGGTGCTAATGCCCACCTGCCCTTCACACAGCTGAGATCAGGAGTGCCCGGCCCCCCTTCACTCAGCTGGGATCACGAGCGGAGCAGGTGGCAGTGCCCATCCTCCACCTTCACCAACTTTGATCAGGAGCAGAGCAGTTGGCAATGCCCACCCCTGCCTTCACCCGGCTGGAATCAGGCGCGGAGCAGGTGAGAATGCCTGCTCCCTCCTTTACCTAGCTGGGATCAGGAGCGGAGCAGGTGGCAGTGCCCATCCCCTCTTCACTCAGCTGGGATCAGGAGCAAAGAAAGTGGCAATGCCTGCTCCCCCTTCACCTGGCCAAGATCTGGAGCAGGACTACTATCTATACACAGCCAGGGAAAGTAACAATTACAAAATTTTTAAATTTTATAAATTGGTTAAACATGCAAAGTGCAAGGTACAAAGTCAATTAATATAAATATACACACAATATAGTCAATCAATACATAATAATATCATATCCAACAGGCAAATTTGAAAGTCCATCTGATGAAAGTCCAACTGGTGGAGAGTCATACAAAAGTCAATATTTCATAATCCTTTCTTTCATAAACAAATTTTTTCTTTCAATTCATTAGCAAATTCTTATATATTGACCATCATGCAGTCTAGAAGGATTAGAGCTGGACGTTCCTTCAAACATACAGCTGACGGGTTTTTGCTAGCTGATTTCCAATTCCCATTTCGTGCTCTCACTTCCTCACAGGCAAAGTTTTTAAAGACTGAAATAAAAATATTTCACAAAATATAAAGAAGCATTACATATTCTTTAAAGTCCAGTTAATGAATTAATACATTGTTTATGCAATACTCACTGGTCTCCAATCAAGTTCACACACATCCCACAGTTGGAAAAATGACGGAGTCATACCGTGAGGGTTGCTGGACTAAAGCTCTTCAGTTCTTAGCATTTAAAGGAGCAGCACTCTTAAGGCGTACAGAGATACAAACAACGAAAGAGTCACATATATTACAAATAACAGTAGTCAGTTTCATTGTTCAAACTAGAAGGGGCTAGGCTGTTAAGATTGTATATCCATTGCATCTCCAACTGTAACAATTTCCTTGAATAGTCCGTTTGTGTTGCTGTTTCCAAGGCACACTGAACCGACACTTTCAGTTCACGTACAGTATGATTTTTTACCAAAAAATGTTCTACTAGAGGTGCTTCAGTCACCTTATTTTTAATGCGGGAGATATGTTCCTGTTTCCTAGTCTTTAACGGTCATGTAGTACTGCCCACATAAATTAAAGGGCAACTACACTGGATAAGACACATCACATTTGATGTCCTACAAGTTGAAAAATGCTTAGTGAACAGTTCCCTTCCTGTAGTTGGATTTTTAATCTCTGTTAACGTCTTCATTAAGTAACTGACACTACAGTCGCCACATGGAAAGTGTCCCTTAGGGGGTTCTCTACTCTGATTGTACAAGCATTGCCAGGGCTTGCGGCCGCTGCCACTGGGTGGGGCGCCGGACAGACCAGCCCTGACGTCAGAGGGGTGCCAGGGATGCTGCAGGACCCTGCTCTGTGGAAGGAGGGGCGGTATACCTCACCCAGACTCTCTCTCAGTCCACTCGCTGGCCTGCTCAACCTGTGCCACTCATCCCCTTTGATCTCCGCCACCTCCTCCTCCAGCATCTCTCCTCTGCTCCGCTCCAGCTCCACTCCATCGCTCCTACTCAACCCACCACCCCAGTGCTCTTCCGAGCCATCCTTTATAGGGCTTTCTCTCCCCGCCCCGCCCTCCTTCCAGCAGTGTCCTGGGCTGCCTCAAGCCGTTGCAGCTGGGGTAGCTGATCTGACTGCATTGGCCAGCAACAGCTGTGCCTTGTTGTCTGGCTGCCAAACTTCTCTGGCTAAGCTGATTGCTGAAGGCCGGCCCAGCTATGACCCCTTGGCTGGGTGCCCAGCTCCTCCCACAGAATGCCTGTGGCAGCTCCACCAGGGGCTGCTTTGCTCCTGGCATTTCCTGAACCAGGTTATTGCCTTCTAGTTGGTGCATAGGCTTGGGCGTGGCTCTGAGGTGTTGGGGCTGCTTCTCCTCCTCGTCAGGTAAGAGCTCTGTTTGGGCAGCTGCTGGGTCCCTATTCCCACTGCCTTTGCCCCCTCCCTCTGCTCTGCCTAGCCCCCTGTCCTCCCCCTGGAGGGTGGGGCTAGCTGGCCTCCCCTTGCACCTTCTAGCCCTCTGACGCTTTGGAACTTCGCCCTTCCCCCTGGTACAGGCAGGTTCTAGCCTTGTTTGCCGGCCAGGGCGGCTGGACCGCTGTCTCCCAGCTTCCTTCCCTTGCTTCCTCCCGGCGAGTCCGGGGGCTGTGCCTCAGACCCCGGACAAGCATATCCTTCAAGTTCTTCGTATGTTGGTAACCTATTTCCGGAGGTTTCTCACAGCCTGCTATACTGCTTATCAAATTCCAGTGTCTACATATGATCTTGGTTATTTGGGGAGCCAGAGTGGTATAATCCAATGCCCACTTTATTCTGCCTTCTCTGGTATGCTTTTTTGGTTGAAGTAATTCCTTGCGTGGAGTTCTACATGCTCTTTCCTTGGTTGCTGCTACAGCAGTCTGCAGATATCCCCTTAAAGAGAAAGAGCTATCTAGATATCTGCTACTGTTACTGAAGTCCTCCCTGTTAGTCGAATTCCGTTTAATCCTAAAGTACTGGCCCACCGGGATATTATTCTTAAATTGTAGTGGATGAAAAGAAGTATAGTGCAAATAAGAGCATTGGTCTGTTAATTTCCTAGAGGGACGCAATCCCAAATGTTTTTCAGTGCGTCTATAAATGGTAACATCCAGAAAGTTAATACAATCTGAATACCCCTGCCATGTAAATTTAATATCAGGGTTGATTCCATTCATCCGATGGAAAATAGTTTCAGCCAGTTCTTTCCCCCCCACTATCATTAAAATGTCATCAATGTAATGCCTATAGAAAATGTTTAGATCCCTATGGGGGTTGGTATCCACATTCAGAATGTAATCCTCTTCAAGCTGGCACATATATAAATTAGTGATACACGGGGGGGGGGACGCTCCCCATTGCCACCCCTTTGGTCTGGTAGAAATACTGATTGTCATATTTAAAATAATTCCGTTCCAGAACAGTGTGGTTGTTTGTTGCCTTCTGGGGGATCATGGTTGATTTATCGGAATGCTTTGCCTTCATGGCAGAAGAAAGAGACCAGATTTTGTCCATTAATAAGTACCTGTTTGGGACCAAACCACCGATTCAGATTGAGGGTCGGACTACTTTAGAGCAATTGGAAACAAAGAAATGTCGAATGCAAATAAATGCACCCTCCTTAACTGATTACTCTCTACACAAATTTATCCCTAGAGGGTTGTGTATCCACAAGCCACCAGGCATGTTTATGGAAGACGAAGAATTCAAAACATGTTGGGCTGCGATACTTAATAAGTGCTCTTTCAATTTAACGTTAATGTTAAAACATCTAATCCAGAAGTGGAGAAATTAAAAGTGGAGATTACTAGGACTGAGGATCAATTGCAAACTAAAATGACAACAGGTGACTTTGAGCCTAGGGAAAAAAACCTGGATCACTGTATAAAGGAAAGTGAGGAGAAACTGAATCGCGGCTGGGATCAGGCACGGAGCAAGTGGCAATGCCCGGCCCCCCTTCACCCAGCTGGGATTAGGAGCGGAGCAGGTGGCAGTGTCCATCCTCCACATTCACCAACTTTGATCAGGAGCAGAACAGGTGGCAATACCCACCCCCGCCTTCACCCGGCCAGAATCAGGCATGGAGCAGGTGGCAATGCCCTCCCCCCTCCTTTACCTAGCTGGGATCAGGAGCGGAGCAGGTGGCAGTGCCCGTTCCCTCTTCACTCAGCTGGGATCAGGAGCAAAGAAAGTGGCAATGCCCGCTCCCCCTTCACCCGGCCAAGATCCGGAGCAGAGAAGGTGGCAATGCCCACACCCCGCCATCACCCAGGTGGGATCAGGAGCAGGGCAGATGGAAATGCCCACCACTGCCTTCACCTGGCTGGGATCAGGCATAGAGCAGGTGGCAATGCCCGCCCCCACCTTCACCCATGCATGAAGAAAGAAAGAAAGAAAGAAAACTCAAATGCTTATCTTTGATTACTAGACCTGGGTGTGGGTGGCTTAGTTCCTGTGATCTTCCAAACCATAGTTTAGGGGATTGGGAATTTTCAATGAGCACACATTGTTCTGCAATAATATGTTGGTTGTCTTTATCCAATTCACGGACATTTGAATTGGATATATGACTGGCAGGTACTTAAAACTGTGACTTACCTACTAGTTTTAAGATTTCATGTAATAGTTTGAAAGATCACCCATACCGAATCTTACTTTATTTTATTTATGTCATTTATAGTCTGCCTTTCTCACTGGGACTCAAGGCGGCTTACACAGTGTGAGATTAGTACAGTCAATATCAAGAACATTTCCATAAACAATGACATAGGGTAAATAGATACAAGTTCATAAAGACCTAGCATTAGCAGGAATCCAGTACAACATAGTGGTGAAGTCTATATTGGTGAAGTCTAGGGTTCCTATCTCATTAGCAGAGATTCTGAGACCCCTTCCCTACAATACAGCCCTCCTATCTGAGTAAAAAGCATTTTTGAAAAATTCAGTTCTGCATCGTTTGCGGGGTTCTCCTGACCTCTTCAGGTAGGCTGTTCCACAGGGTAGGGGACACCACAGAGAAAGCCCAAGTACGGGCTGCTGTTGATTTCGCCCATGTGCAGGGTGGCACCTACAGGAGACCAAATTTGGATAAGCCTTCATTCTACCCCCATTTCTCGCAATCCAGAGGAAATGATATACATCTAATGTCTCATGGATGCCAGTACTTTGGTATGCCTTTCCCTTATTTCATGGAATTGTACAATTAGATTTCATAAGAAAAGAGAGCTTTGGAGAAGACTGACTAGTAGGGAGATGGGGCAAGGTATGAGGTTGCATTAAATCACATTTTACATTAAATAATATGAATCAGAAAGACAAAGGTATGATAAAGGTATGATGCAATGTTAGACAAAGTTTTTGGTGCTTTGTTGAAAGCTACAATTAAAAACAGGATCTTACGATACTGCAGTTAAGTTGCCTTGTTTCTGTAAAAACAATAATGAAATTTGATAAAGCTCTGCTCTGAAATTAGTTTTTTTAAATATATATATTGGTTGGTGACAGCTTATTTTGTTAAGTCAGCAGATTCCATATGTAGCATTAGGAAATCATTGCGTGACTTGATATTTTCCTATTAGGATAAGACATTCTGTAATGCAAAGAGGATGTCTGAAGTTATTTACTGTTTTTACTGTGCCAAGCTATGATTGTTTAGTCTGCTAACACTTTTGCTAAAGTGTATTCTGGATAGTGGTTACTTATTTTCAAAGCAAATGCTAAATTTAAGATGACATTACTTTTCAATAGTCCTGTTTCTGGCAGAAGGAATTTGATGTGTGTTTTCGTTCAGTGTTCTTTCAGTATTTCTACTGTAGTTGTTGAAATCTATACTTTATATGATCTCATTGTACTGCCTGCACTTCATTAATGACTGACTTTGTTTGGAGCTTAGGAAGTGAAATACTTTTCATATGACACTGGCCTATATGAGTACAGTGCACCAGCTGCAAAAACCACAAACCATCTGATTTTGTGGGTTTTTAAGGGTGTGAAAAGTTCAGTTGCTTGGACGAAGGCATAACCATACATTACATCGTATGGAAACGGAACTACTATAGACTAGGGGAAAAAAATTCACAATAGTCTTGATTCATATAAAGATGAGTAATACATTTTATGGGAACAGAAATTTGTTTTGCAGTTTGGGTAAATTAGCATTCCTGGAGCTTGAAAAATGCTTCTCATTATACTTCCTATTATAATGTTCTCCCTCCTTTCTTTTCTTAATATGTGCCTGAAGCCTCAAAACATGGAATCAGTGGAATAGTTTGACTTAATTTTAGAGAGATAAAAAGTGGGAAATTCATTCTACGCCTGTAGACCACATAAGCCTGACTTTTAAGGGAATTGCAGCTACCACAATCCAGTAAGTGTAAGGAGCTGCATGTGTGAATCAGAGATTGTCATGTGTCTTTGTGGGATTGGGGGAGAAGGTTATGATAATGCCTACCATAGAAACACCCATAAATCTTTGAGTCCATTTCTAATGCATACCTGATATGACTTTATGAAGGAGGAGATTGGGAAGTCCTTCATTGTATGTAGAGTTGACAGTGCAGTCCTCCGGAGTAAGCATTTTGGCATATCATTTTAGTTCTTTAACATGGTAGGATATGGTTATTTTATGTTTTAAGATACATATATTTTATTTAAGATATTTATATTCCATACTACCCACTTAAAAAGCTCCCAAAGAGGTTTATAATCATGAAACCAGCAAACCAGTTATCAATAAGAATAAAATTATAAACCAGCAGATGAGAACAAAAATGCAATAAAACCATAGCATCCTAAAACTGGAGGAAATGTACACACAAACACATATCAACACAATGCCTTAGGAAACATATTTAAAATTTAATTAAAATACTTAACACAAAGGAGCATATTTCAACCAATTACAAAAAGAGATGGCTGAAATCAGATTATTAAAATAATTAGACAGAAAAAGGAGGATCTAAATTCAGATTTTTGTAATAGAAATTCAGAGAGGAATGAAGGAGGGCTTCTTTAATATTAAGGAATCCTCAGAGAACCAAACATTCACAGGTTCGTGGATTAGGGTTGCCAGGCTCCCTCAACCTCCCGGCAGGACGATTGGGGCCTGGCACTCACCTTTCTGCGGGTGTGTGTTTGTGTGCGCGCATGCAGTGTGCAAAGCATGCTCCCACAAGTGTGATGACATCATCAGGTAGCGCCTCCCCACCCCGGAGCATGCCCACACTGCAAGGGCTTGGATCTTGGCTGCTGTGGAGGGCAGAAGCACTCCTGCCCTCCACAGTGGCCCAAAACAGGCCCACCAAAATGGGCCCATGCATGAATGGCTATCAGGACTTCCTTTCACTTTTTCATAGCTTCTGAAATCTATGGCATTGTAAACTTCTGTTTGATCTGTTGTAATTACTGTACTCTCTTTAGTGTTTGGCTGCGAAATAACAATTTGTAGCATGCAGTTATTAGCTCACAAGCAGCAGCTGTGAAAATAGTTCTTTATATCTTCTGAAATATTAATGAAATATTGTTGATTCTACTTCTAATTAGCATGCAGTTTGTTTATCCCCACTGATGTATTAAGAATAGCTTTCAAAATCTGTAAACTATGGGTAAAATTGCTTTGGGGTCAAGTTTTATGATAATTGGTAGCTTCAAGTACATGGGAAACAGAGATGTAATGGGTTTGGGGGCAGTTCATATTCAGTGAATGTGAATGTACAGTGGAGTTCAGGTTCATGAGATTCCCAGAACATTTTGGCTTGGGAAGATGGCTTGGGAGGGAAGAAACCTTCTTCCCCTTAGGCTGTGGTCCCAAGTGGAATCAGGCCCTTGCAGCTCTTTAAAAGGCAGTCCTCTCAGATCCTGGGAACCTAGACCTGAGCTGTTAAAAGTCATAATGTTTAGTTTAAGGCAGGGAGAGCCAATCAGGGCTGTAACTGTATAAGTTCTACAACAACAACAACAACTGCACTTATATACTGTTCTTCTAGACAAACTAGTGCCTCACCCAAAGGGGTGAACAAGTTAGTGTTATTATTGTCCCCACAATACAGCTGGGGAGCTGGGGCTGAGAGGAGCGGCTCACCCTGGGCCACCTACTGAGCTCAGGGCAGTAGTGGGATTTGAACCAGTAGAGTGCTGATTTGTAGTTGAACCACTTAACCACCGTGCTACAGCAGCTCTGCCCCTAAGTTCTGTGTTCCTTGGTTCTCATAGCTTGATCATCTCTCAAGGGTCTACCTTTGCCATGCCTGCTGTATCAGGTGATCTTCTGCCTGCTTAGGACAATGATTCCTACCTCAGGCCTGGCTGCCTACTTGTTGAACTTAATCTCTTGTTTGCCTACAACCGCACTGTTTGCCTTCAAGTTTCCTACTCAGAGAAATGGTGCTAGTTGAAAGCAGTCTTAACTGACCTTGACACTGCCCACAATTACCATCTTAAAATTTATTTGTTTATATTTATTTTTTCATACCCCACCTTTCTCCTCAATGGGCACCCAAAGTGGCTTACATCATTCTGCTCTCCTTAATTTTATCCTCAACTTGTGAAGTGGGTCTGGCTGAGGAGTGTGACTGGCCCAACCCAGAAAGCTTCCATGCTGAGAGGGGATTGGAGTCCTGCTTTTAATGGCTTGTTTTGAATACTGTGACGTGGTTTTAATTGTAAGCCTCAAGCAGGATGCTGAAGAGGCGGCTTAGAAATTCCTAAACAACTAAGTAAACCTTGGTCTCCCAGATCCTAGTCTAACTTGTAAGCACTACTCCATGCTGGCTGTCTTAATAAGGCATAAAACCACAATCACTTCACACAATTTCTCAGTTACTGTCAATCAGAAGAAACTTGATCTTGTGCCCATAAATCCGTTTTTTTTTAAACTTTGATTTAACAAATGTCTACCTTGCCTTCTGCCCTCATAAAGGCCACCAAGGCAGTTTAAGGTAGCTTAATCTAGTTAATTAGGATAGTCATTGATTCATTCGTGGTGCAAGTTTACCTTTCCCAAGATTTAGTGAATTCCCTCTCCCTCATCAGTTTCTAACTGTTTTAACTACCTGCAGCAATCATTCTTTCACATTCAACATAAGCTGGCCTTTTTTCCAACATTACATGGTTATAATTTAATATGTTCTTCATTGACGGTTCCCTTTCAACCTTTTGGGCTCTTCAGCCCAAAAGGTTTGGGGCTGAAGAGCCCATTTACCATCTCAACTTTGACAGAGGCCTTATTTCAGTAGTGGTAGTGGTATAAATACTGAATATCTTTACTACTACCACCACCATCCCGCTTTTGCTGCATTTGATGTCGCCCTCTCACATTGTTGATAAATTAACTTTTCTTTTTCAATACTGAAAATTTTCCAAAAGCTGTTCATGAGGTAGATCCCCTATGATTTTGTAGCAAAGGCCCTGAGCATGACAGATCACAATCTCATTCTCTCTCTCTCTCTCTCTCTCTCTGCAATTTCAGCCTGGGATAGTTCTGTTCATAACTAGAGAGGATGTTGAATGCTGTCTTTTCTTATATTGGTGTAAGTATGGAAGCTTGTTTCCTCAGGGGCTTTCATGACAACTTGGAAGGGAGCTCCCTTTTATAAGTTGTCTTTGACATCAAGGTGCTGCATGAGGTATCTACATATCACATACATTGCCTTCTGATAATCCCTTGGTGGCTTTTAAATTGCCACTGTGTGCTGCCTAGTGATACAGATATCCTAATTCAGTGTCAGGACAGTATTCTTTACAGTGGGTGCAAAGTGAAACTTAACAGCACGAAAAGTAGGGCTCTCATAGGAGCTTCCCAGAAAGTTCCAAAAAGTTCTCTTGACGTTCAGAAAACTTTCTATTCTATCAACAAAACAAGCTAAAATATTGTTATATTTTCTTCACTACTTTCCCAATGAAAGGGTTCAGGCTCAAAATCTATCAGGGTTTGTCTTATTTTACAGATACTTTGCTCCATTTAGGAATTTCTCTGCTTTTGCCCTGTTTTACTGCAGTTGTTGGTGCCAGCCTTTCAAACGATTATTTAAATTTCCCATTCCAGTGCTGAATAATACTGAAATGATTTTTCTAACATTAGTCATACTTTGCATTGCACATACTCTGAGTTAGAAGTTCATAAATTTACTCATACTCAGTGAATGCACGTCTAGCACGGACAAGGTAAGGGCGATAGAGGCCCGGAGGGAATCAGAGGAGGGACCCACCAGGAGCCAATCATCCAAATATGGATAGACAAAACAGCCACTAGACCGTAAATGTGCCACCACAGTGGCCATACATTTAGTGAACACCCTGGGCGCCGAGGCCAGGCCAAAGGGCAAGGCTGTGTACTCATAGACAGCGCCTCCACAGGTAAAATGGAGATATTTTCTGTGGCCCTCAAAGGTGGAAATGTGGAAGTAGGCGTCTTTGAGATCCAAAATGGCCATTCAGACGCCTGACTCCAAGAGTTCCAATACTCGTGACAGAGTAAGCATCCTAAACTTTTCCACCCTCAAGTAAGTATTAAGGGCCCGAAGGTCCAAAATGGGACGAGACCCCCCATCTTTCTTATCCACAAGAAAGTATCTTGAATAAAATCCCCAAGGGGAAGCAGAGACATCGACCACCCGGACAGCACCTTTGTTAACCAACTCCAAAACATTATTTTGTAACACAACATTACAACAAGAAGCACAACGAGGGGGGTGCGAAAGAGGGGGTGCAGTGGTAAACGATAACTTATAACCACGGGCCACAATAGAGAGGACCCAGTTATCAGTAGTAATGAGTCGCCAACGGGGCAAGAAAGGCCGTAGCCTGTCCAAGAACAAGATATTAACAGTGTCCTTGCAGGCCAACTGGGAAGCGTCCTGGTCTAGTCAGAAGACCGTGGGCTTCTGCGCCGAAGTCGAGGGCTTGGGCGAGGGAGGCTGCTGTCGTCCCTTGGACCGGCCGGAGCGTCTCGAAGAGTGGCGCTGCTGGCCAGAGTAGGAATGGTGGCCATAGGATTGACCAGAGGAGAACCTTCCTTGGCGCTGTTGGAACTGCTGGTAGGGTGACTGATAGGACCGGAACCTGCCGTACCGATATCTCGGACCCGTCTGCGGAACCGAAGGCGCAACCCCGAGGGACTTGGCCGTCTGCTGGTTCTTCTTCATGAGGGAAAGGGACTCATCCGTTTTCTCTGAGAAGAGCTGGGGACCCTCAAACGGGAAATCCTCGACCTTGGCCTTCTTCTCGGGGGGCAGGGTCGTAGATCGAAGCCAGGCGTGCCGACGCAAGAGCACGGAGGATGCCATCGCACGTGCAGCGGAGTCGGCGGCGTCCTTGCCAGCTGTCATCTGTTGCTTTGACAACCGGAAAGCCTCAGCCTGGAGAGCCTTGACCAAGGCACGGCGATCTTCGGGAAGGTCAGAGAGGTAGGAGGATAGTCGCTTCCACAAGAAGAGATTGTAGGAGCCCATTATCACTTGGAAATTGGCGATACGGAACCCCAGGGAAGCCGAAGAATACACCTTCCGACCAATGCCATCTAGCTTTCTGCCCTCCCGATTCGACGGAGCCGAAGAGGAACCGCGTCGGAACCGAGCTTGACCCTCCTTGGCCACGATGGAAGAGGGTTTCGGATGGGTGAAGAGGTAAGGGCAATCCTCCTGCTTGAGCCGATAATATTTCTCGACCTTCTTGGCCGTAGGCGGAACGGAAGCAGGGGTCTGCCAGAGCGCGAGGGCATTGTCGACGAGATCCTCGACAGGGGGGAACGCCACCGAGGCAGGAGAGCCAGAGTACAGCGGCTCCAGCAGCTTGCTCTTGGGTTTTGAGGTGGAAGAGGCGACATCCAGCTCCAGTGCCGCGGCCATCCGGACCAGCTGCTCCGCGAACACTCTGTAGTCGTCATTAGGAGACGACGAACGGAGCTCCCCCACAGCATCATCAGGGGAAGGGTCGGAAGCCGCGTCCGAGGAGTACTCTGATGGAGACGCCAGGCCCTCCTCATCCTCGGAGTCGGAGAAAACCGCCGGGGTTTGCGTCGGAACCGAAGGGCGCTCTGTCGGAACCGAGGTACAAGGCTTGGGAGCCGAAAGATGGCGATGCGGCCGAGCAGCAGGCGGAGCAAGTGGCAGAGTCGACGGCGCCAGAACCGAGGTCAAGGGCGCCGATGGGCCAGGCAGGAAGGGGGCGGACTGCTGGATCCAAGCCACGAAATCTTGCCAGGATGCCACGTTCCCAAAGCCCGGGACAGGCTGCCAAGGAGGTAGAGCAGCAGGCACCGGAACGGATCGGTGAAACGGCGCCGGGACCGACAAGACTGGCTGCGCCGGAACGGAGACCTCCGACGGGACCGGAGCAGATGGCAGGGAGCGTTCAAACTCCTGGAACGGTTCCGAAAAACAAGGGAACGATTCATAGTCGTCCGGAACCACCGGAGGAGGCATACGAGGAGGCGAAGGGGTGTGCAGGAGACTCCTGACGTCCTCAGCAGGAGGGGCCGATCTGGGAGGCGAACCAGCCAACGATGTCGGGGCCGGCGATAAAGCACGGCTCTTGGCTTTCGACTTGGCCTTTGCCTTTTTTGGCGGGGGCTCCGAAGAAGCCGCAGTGGCCAAGGGCTTCGAAGAAGGCTTCGACGAAGCGCGTTTCTTCGCCTTCCGACTGGACGGAACACTCACGGAACCGGAGGCAGTCGAGCCCTCCGGAACGGGCGGCCCCGTCGGATCCGAGGGGAGCGGTTCCGGCGACTTACGCGGAGCCGGCAAGGGAGCGACAGAGCTGGGCTTGCTCCCGGACGATCCAGAAGGTTTGGGCGGCAGAAGGTTGGCGTCCCAAAGGAAGGCTCGGAGCCTGGCCTTGCGGTCGTTCCGCGCCTTCGGGGTGAAGGCCATGCAGAACTTACAGCGCTCCACGACGTGCCCCTCGCCCAAACAGATAAGGCACAGGTCATGACCGTCTGAGTGGGTCATTTTAGTGCCACATTGCTGGCATTTTTTAAATAGAGAGGAATGGGACATGGTGGAGGCGTGTCCCAGAAAATGAAGCGATAACTCACAAGCGACGAACAGTCCGAAGACACGAGCGACAGCTAAAGAACCTTTTCGAACGGCGGCGAAAAAGGAACTGAGGGAATGCCGGGGACGTTCGGGTACTTGTACTTCAAAATTGGCGGGAACACCGGCGCGCATGCGCGGTGGGCCCGAACGTCCCCATCACATTTCTAGAAGCTAAAAGAATCTTCTCCGCGGCTGGCCTGCGCCTGCACAGTCCCAATGTGTGTCTGCACAGAAGAGACTCGACGATCAACAGTTACAGGTGAGAAACCCTGTTTTTCTATCAACAAAACAAGCTAAAATATTGTTATATTTTCTTCACTACTTTCCCAATGAAAGGGTTCAGGCTCAAAATCTATCAGGGTTTGTCTTATTTTACAGATACTTTGCTCCATTTAGGAATTTCTCTGCTTTTGCCCTGTTTTACTGCAGTTGTTGGTGCCAGCCTTTCAAACGATTATTTAAATTTCCCATTCCAGTGCTGAATAATACTGAAATGATTTTTCTAACATTAGTCATACTTTGCATTGCACATACTCTGAGTTAGAAGTTCATAAATTTACTCATACTCAATGTATCAATTACTATTTAACCTCTCATTGTATGGATGGCACTGTAATTTTTCAAAATTTAATAATCAAGTTAGATGTTATTAAATAATTTGGAATTAATCCTGTAACTGTTCTGCTGGGACAATTTTTATATGCCTTGATAACTACCATACCTGCTAAAACTAAATATAACTGTACCCCAGAAATGATTATGATGACTTGTTTAGAACTATTTATTTACTTATAACCACAATTACAAAATAACAATTACAAATAACTTGCAAGGTATAATCCATCCTGGTTTAATCACAGTGCCTGTTACTAGTGAAACTGTATAACATTTTCTCTCCTTACTCCTATGCATGTATACAAAATGCTGACCTGTTAAAGATCTGGACTTCATGTATCCATCCAGCTTTACTCCTCACCTCAACTTTTGAGTTCATGAACCAATAGGAAGCGGACTAATAAGGCAACAGAGTTTGAGATGGTATCTCTGCTTCAGGGGGGTGGAGGGGGAGAAATGAAAGGAGGCAAGCAGGAAACTAACTAAGATTTATGAACAAACTGTGGAATATTGTGTACGCCTGGTATACTAAATAAGGTTTCTGCCATAATCCACAGTTTAAACAAATTTATCATGACACCTGAGTGTTGCCATTATATATCATTCAATTGTGCTCTATAAACATAAAGTCATATTTGCTGATTTGAATTTGATCTGAATTTTGGTAGATTAAATGTCTGTATTACCATATGACCACCTATTTAACATCCCCCCCCCCAAAACTGAAGGAGTATAGGCTACTGGAGATGTAAAAATGTTTCTCCACACTACCACACCATCTAGCCTTATGTATCTTCATCTTCCAAATTCAAGGATTACAGGTTATATCAGAGTCGTCTTCTGTGCCTGCTGATGTAATGTTCATTTTAATTTGTATATAAATGTCACAACAAAAGTAACATTTTATAAATGTTATAAATTACAAACATATTAAGTGCATGCATATAGTTAGACTATTGTGAAATTCTCTTGTTAGAAGATGGTGAAGTTCCCCTGTTGCTGATATTTATTCTTCAAATTCCTAAATACATTTTCCTGATAATTCCCTTGTGAGTTTCCCTTTTTTGTGACGGCATAAAATATTAAAGGGAATTGGAGTCCTTTTTTGTGACATGTCTAATGAACATTATCATTATTATATCATAGGGAGTCTTTTATTCTAAAAGGGATAATCGATAAAACTTTAGTCCAGCAGCACCTGTGTCTTAGTTCTGTACTTGCCAACTGGTTAATTTAATTCTGAATATTAACCTGGATGATTACTCTTCTACACACATGCAGCAGAAAGCATAGCTCTGATTGCTCTTGGAATATATAGTGTGTTGGGGTTACCTTTCTTTTAGAAACCTGGGAATTCATAGTTCATTAAGTGATGTGATAGCTGGAGCCAGGGAGCTGGAACCAAGGAGAAGAAATAGAGACCCCAAAAGGTCAACAAGAAAATTTAACAAAGTACAGGGAAGAATTTTAACTGCTGTTGAGGTTTTATGATGGGTCTCCTAAAGTGATTTTGCACTTGAAGGCAAGGGTGTGGCTGAGGGAGAACCAGTGTCCCTTTGTGGTATTTCATCAGGATATTAAATGGTTTCAATAAAAATCATTTATTTTAGAACTTATTTCATCTCTGATAATATCTGTAAGAGCCTAAATGCGCTACCCTTGAAAATGTAATATAAAATTAATCTGGTTACAATGGGGAAACCTCAGGAGACTGGTGTGGTTTTTGCAGGTAACAGGAAAGAGAAGGAAAAAATTCAGCTTGCAAATGGATAAGGCTTGTGCTTGCAATATAAGAGGACTTGGATATTACTATATAATGTGCTTTGCTGTCCGCTGGTTGATTTGGCAGCACTGAAATGTGGAATATTCTTTGGTTTTTAAGTTTTGTAACCGACTTTTCTTCACTGTGCTCTTAATTGCCCAGGGCAGCTGCAGCTGAGGATACTTGTTTTTAATGCTATTTCAAAATGATGAATATGTAAAGATGTCTTATGTTTCTTGCACAATATAGTTTCCTTAATGCTGAAATAAGATTTTTTAAATGCTAATTTTATATTGAAATCTTTGCATACTATTTTGGTGATGGTAGTAATTTGAAGGGATATGCATGGTTTTCTGCATTTACATTGATAGTTTTCAGGTATCCTCTTCCTATAATTCTCCTTATTACCAAAAGGTAACCTGACAGTTGTAGGACACTGCAGGGAAGCATCCCATACAAGGTGGTGGTAATAGAAAGGAAAATTGACAATTCCCGCTCCCAGCTTATAGCTGGATATCTTGTTGGCTTTGAAGGTGCTACTAGACTTGAATCTTGCTCTTCTGCTGAAACTATCTTAAAATCAAGATCTTGTTGGACTTCAAATAGAAACCTGGGGATTTTATAGCATCCATCTACCTATCTAGTATGTTTTTATCCTGCCTTTTTCCAAAGAGCTCAGAGCAGAATATGTGGGTCCCCTTTTCTTTGCTATCCTCAGAAGAGCTGTTTGTGGTAGGTTAGGCTGAAAGAGAACAACTAGGCCAGACCAAGGAAAGGCTGTTATCATTGGGACTGAGCTTTTATCACCTGCTCTGCTCTTCATTTCCAGCCCCTGGATACTTAAAAGGAAGTTTTCTCCTGGAAGGAAGTGCATGGGAAGAGACTGTTGCTGTCAGGGACAGAGCATTTGCCACTGCTCTCTTCCCCTCCCTTCTGGTTTAGTTGATGATGGGTAGATAGGTTGTATTTGGTGCCTTGTTGGTTTTGTTATCTTATATTGTAAGCTGCGTTGAGGAGATGAGAAAGGAGGCCAAAAGTAACCAAATAAACTTCAGCCAGCAACTTTCATGGCAGAGTAATGATTTGAACTCTGATCTTCTAGTTCTTTGTTTGTAACTTGAACCACTACCATCTGTTGTCTGAAATACTAATAACTTTTTTTAATCCTTCCTTTTTGGCATTCAAAGTGCACATAAGGGAAGATGGCCACTACTTGCATCCCTCCCAATATATGTGGTAAACATTTTGTGTCATGTGAGCAACTTGCATATTTTCCAGTTTCAGTATATGCAAACCGTTTAAAAATTAAGTATGTAATCGTGTGTAGCAAAGCTGCAAAATAATATGGTTTACCCAAAATATGTGATTTACACCAAATGGCGACTTTGCTTATTGGGAAAATTGTGGGTAGCACAATCTCCTCTTGTATGTAGTTTGAGTGCTAAAACTGAAACATTTGAAGGGGGCTTAAAAAAACCCACATTTTTGCACCCCATTAGACTATACCTTTGTGTTTATGACAAGGTAATATAGATGGCTGCAATGGGTAATTTTATAGCACTTGTATCAAAATGTAATTGGGTATGTTGTAGTTAAAACATTCTTGTGTGGTATGTTTTACAACATAAACAACTCAACTTGAAATGGAAAAAAATGCATGCATAATATATATGACACAATAACCGGATCTAAAACACCTCAGGGGTACAGAGCCTGTTTGGATTTTTCAGCCTATTTAATCTTCACGTATGTAAATATTAGTTTAGGGGAAATATGCTATGACTTTTTTGTACTGTTCTACATTATATAATTGTGTGCACTGCTATCGATTAACTCAAAAGCCCTGGAACACTTAGTAGTTTTCGTGTGTGTAATTCTTAGAAGCTGTGGCAATTGTGATAGAGCAAGCAGTACCTTTGATCCCTATATCTGACGTTCTGTGCTTTGTAAACGTAGTTGAGCTATTGAATTCTGACGCAGACTTTTATTGCACAAACTGGCAAAGATTTGTGCTATTGGGTGTCAGTGACTATAGTAGCCTAGACTCATGCATTGGCTTATTTTTGTGCACTGAATTCCTGCCTGGCTTCTCTGCAGCAAAGCTGGAGAACTGCCAAGGTTTGCAACTCCAAAACAGTGATAAGTGTGACCCATTTTAAGCGCTGAAATGGTGGTGTTGGCCTCCAAGCATAACTAAGGGAGCAATTCTAAGCAGGTCTACTCAGAACCTACTCAAATCTAGTCAATGGGGCTTACTCCCACAAAAGGGTTCTTAGGATAGCACTGTAAGATTCGTTTTGAACCACTCAATTGATATATTTAGTTCAATTGCACTAAGCAAACCCTTCTGATCTGATCCCAAAACGTATCTTTTACTTGCATAACTATTACAGAATTTGATAATGCTTGTTTGTTTGTTTTTGTAGTTGGTTGTCAACTAAGTGCTGATATTAAACAGATAACTTTCATCTGATTTCTATTTCATTTTAGTATTTATGGGAGTATATTTTCTTTTCTTAAGCAAGACCATTCACAACGCAATAATTTTCAATCTAATTACTTTCACCTGTTAAAATAAGAACAAAAATCGTAGTGGTGGAAAGTATGTGCACATTGGCATGGAAAATAGTCACATACTGATCTTTAAATACATCTTTTTTTTTTTTAGGGGTGTATGTGTGTGTGAAAACTTTTTTCTACAGAAATTCTTGTTTGTATAGTTACAATGTTATATTTTAAACTCTTATTTCAAATCAGCTACAAAGTAATAACACAGTAAACATTTGTTTCAAAAACTTTAATTGAATTAGACTATCTACAGATGAAAATGTTCTTTTAAGACTGCAAGAATTATACAGATAACATATACATCTAAAAAAATTAAATAATTGCCAGGCAATTTTTGCATTTTGATTTAGTTGTATTTTCCCCTGACTTTCATAGTAAAAAAAGATTTGCAATTGAAGCTGAAGGAATCTTTAACTAAACCAGTCTTGTATGGAAAAAGATGAATGTTTGTCACTGAACCCTACTGAATCTAAACAAAGAAGGATTACCTAATAGTCCTGCAATGCATTTGAAGTACAGTCTGGGTAGATGAATGGAATATGTGTTTTGAATTCCCTGAATTTTTTGCTGAAACATTCAGTGATGATTACGAAGTCTCTATTCTAGTTATATTGTTACACAATAATGCAAATATGAATTATTTTGTGTATCCAGAATGCCTTTTTATACAATAGTAAGGGTGGGTACATTCCCTGTAGGATTTCTTTTTAGTGTGATAGAATATATATATATATATATATATATATATATATATATATATATATATATATCAGACCTTATCAGTCATGTATTTTTAAAGTTGAAAGGATTACTTTTTATAATCTGGTCTTGTATTCAATATACTAAATAACTCAGTCAATGTTTGTGTTGTGGAAGAAAAAATCAAGAGAATTAATCATTATTTTTGATAATACTATAAAGGAAACCTAGTTTAATTATACATATTATCTAATCTTTGGTGTTTTTTCAGAAGTGAACATTACATTGAAATCAGTGAAGTAGACACATTTGTTTGGACCCAAGGGCAAGAATGCTTTACCATTTTTTAAAAAAATATTAGTGAAATACATTAGTTTTTTAAGCTCAGAGGCATAATTATTACTTTGTTTAATTTTTAATTATTGTCTCTACATTAGTTGCACCAGCCTCTTCATTGGTACAGTCATGACATTTTATGCTCATTATTGCTCAGTTTTGCTAAATGGAATGAATTGTAAAATTTAGTGCCTGGGAACTATGCAGAGTAAGTATAATTATCACTGTAATACAGTTGGCAGTATTTATATTTATATGCTTGACAACTGGAACACAGACCTTTTGAGCTTTACACTATATTGAAAAACAGTATATCAGATAGGCTATATGTGCGGTGAAATAAGGTAGTATAATGGATAGTACAACTACATATACATGTAGCCAGTACCATGGCTTGGATCCTATAGTTTTGTTCTGTGTTTATTTCTCTCTGGGCATTGTGGAGCTGGTCCTCAGTTGTTTGATACGGTCCTCTTGTAAGAGGTAATTTGGGACTCCTTGAAAACATTGGTCTAGCTCTGGTCCTAGAGGAAGCAAGCTCTATAGTGGAGGACCATTTCCACAGCTCCTAGAGAGAAGTTCACATGGGGCAAAGGTATAGGGCCAGGATCATATTTGAATGACCATTGATTGAAGGGAATAAATCTTTTCTCCAACTAGATTGGGGAAAAGGTCTAGCCTTTCCCTTTCCCTGCTGTGCTAGTGTAGTGTTTTAATGCAGCTGAGTTTTCAAAAGTAGTAGTATCCGTCATCATTCTGTCCCAACACTGTTTTGCAAGTAGTGTTGCCATATCTATGTTGGGAAAATTCTGGAGGTTTGAAAATAGAGTTGGGAAGGGGAAGGCCCTCAGTGGGGTATAATGCCAGAGAATCGACTCTCCAAGGCAGCCATTTTCTCCAGGGGAACTCATCTCTGTAGACTGGAGATTAGTTGTAATTCTGGAAGATCTTCAGGTACAACATGCAGGTTGGTAATGCTAGTCGTGAGTGTAGTTCAGGCCCTCACCAAGGAAGAAATTTATGATGCAGAAAGAGACATCATAATTCCTCAGGAAATAAGCATATTTTTGTTATGCATGTAGAGTCTTAAAGTCACAGGACTGCCTATAGAGAGACCTGGGTTCTCTTATCCAATGTGAAGAATTTATAGATACTTGCAAACATTCCATGCTGTAGTCCCTATTACAAGCTCTCCAGATTTGGAAGCGTTTTCTGAGTTGAAGGAGATAAAATCGAAGGACTAAGTTTTTGCCACCGAAATCATGGGAGCTGTGTCCTCTTCTCCTCTCTTCCCAAATAGCTTCTAGTAATAATAATAATATGAAAGACATTACCTTGTAACATTGTAGGCTTCCCCTTCTCCTAAAGTAGATGCTAGTGACATGGAGTGTGGCCAAGGAAACTTCACACATTCTGTTTTATTAAACATGGTTGTGGAGAGTGGAGGGAGACTTTTAGATAAAAAATTCAGTAGCAGCCATGCCACTTGTAACTTCTAGTTACAGCCTATCTATTCAAAACTCACAGTGTAGAAGCTGGAGGAGGGAACCTCCTTGAAGTGGTATCTGATTTCATAAATACAGGTAGCCTTTCTGCTAACCGTTTTTTTAGCTACAAGGACTGTACTCTTACCAAGGCAGACATGGATCTCTATTAGGTGCAGAGAACATTGACCCTTTTTCCTTGTCAGTATCCCCCCCCCCACTTTTGTCTAGCTCTACTGGATGCCCTCCAATCAGACTGTGATCCCAGACTCACTGGAGCCATTGACCTTAGAATTAGTAAAGCCAGTTGAACTTTGATTGCAGAAATATAAGCATCGGCATCAGTCTTCTGAGCCCAAACGTAACTAACAAAAGGGAAAGCATCAGTTGAAGCCTGATAACTAAGGCTGTCTCCAATCACCATTATATTCTGTTCCCTATTTACACTTCCCCATCTCTGATAACTGGACCCAATTCTGAAAGAGGATGGATTCATTTCCATCCTTCAAACTTGTTTAGTGGCTCAGGATCAATTACCCAACACACAGCTTAATGGATTCTTCTCTGAAGGACAAATTCACTCCTTGAAGGATATCATTGGGTCATTCCACCCCTAAGAGGTGCTGTCTACTATTTCACTAATGCCTCCTGTTCACCTGAGATAGATCCTTTGCATACACTACAGTAATCAAAGATCTTGGGACTGACATTGTCCCTCTTAGTACCAGACTTAACCATCTGATCCTTGAAATCAGTGCCTCTCATGGCACTATCAACTTGGCAGTTTGAGGAAAGTTGTGGTGGAAAATGGGATTATTATTCAGCGACATCTTTGAAATCTATGGCCACACTGCTGCCCTTGATGAATCAATGCCAATGTTTGTCAGGATATCATGGCACAAGATACCTGCCATGCTCATCATGCTATCGTCATACTATGAACCAGCTTCTTGGAACTGACCCATGGGTCCAATGGCTGAGTTATCACTTGCAATTCCATTGGCCATGTTGTCTCAACTTCCAGCTTATCTTCTTACTACAGTGGTTGAGCCCATAAAATGTCCTGTTTGATAACCGTGACATGTCAGTACACGTGGCAGCTCAGCTGCTGCCCTCTGCTCACCAGTTCACTCCGGTACCACTTTTCCCCCCCAGACTCAGACAAGAGACTTCATGCTATTCCTAGAAACCTAGGAAGGACGATGATAACTTGTTGCACTCAAGGAAGTTGTACAAAGCTTCAGATTCATCATTAGGCCCATCAGTGATTGATTCCAAGCCACTTTTGTCTTCGGAAGATGTATAGATGAGTGCCAGTGTTCCTTCAAGGACTCACAGGAGAAGCCTGCTACTATGCCACCAATATCTTGATACCTTGAGAACCATTACAAGGTTTAATAGGACAGATGTAACAACTTCTTTTCTTATCCCCTCCTAACTATGTCGTGACTGTGGCTTCACAGGGCAAGAGCCACCAGACCCCATATTTGGCTCCCACTAACAAAGAAGGTAGGAAATTGGATGCTATAAGTCACAAATTTTATTCTTCAGCAACACTTTCACTCTCTTTGGCCAACTGTTTAGCCTACAAGGCTCACTAGCTATACTTCCTTTGGGATAAGATCTCTCCTACTGTGGACCAGCTGCCTGCTGATGAGAATTTGACGTTCTTCTTCAAGGATGAAACAATACACCTTGCCATACCCCTCCTACCATGTGGCTGAATGTGGCTCCAAAACAGTGGACACAGCTGTAGACATTTGCAGCATTCCTCTGATTTATGGGCCTTACTATGGAAGTTGGGGTTTTTTATTGAAGATCTGCCCTTTAATGGCAGGGGCCTTTTCACTAATAAATCCAGTGACCCCCTGTAACAGGTATAGAAACTATGATCCACAGCTTATAAAATGGGTCTCATTACTTCTGCTTCCCCCCTGCATCAGGAGTCTCATGCCAGTTCAGGCCTTTCTAATCTTTCACAGATTGTTTAAAGTCTAGAAAGTCTTACTTTACAAAGTTAAACAAATTCCCTCTTTCAAGCACCATTTTAGCTTCTAATGATACAAATTCATGGGTGTTTCCAAATCTACTCTGATTGAACCATTGTCCCTTGCTGCTATGCTACACCGTTATCAACATTTTTCTATTTTGAAGGCTATTTTGAATGACATGGGTCCTCTTGTAGACTGAATACCAATTAGAGTAGAGGTGATAGTGAATATACAATCCTTCCAAAGAGCTCTAGGGTTCAACTTTCAGTATTTCACAGTTCCAAAGAAAGATGGAGGACTGTTCCATTCCTGATCTCAGGGATGTCAATGCCTTCACCAACCTAGGAGGTTCAGAATGGTAAGCCTACAATCTATACTTCTAAAACAAGTAGCTTGGCTCAGCTCTGTTGACCTCAGAGATGCATACTTCCATGTATCAATTTCTCTACAGTATCATAAATCCTTCTTCAGATGCAGAACAATCTCTTTGGCCACTGTATCTGGACAGCTGCTTTCAGTAGTTACATTGCTATCTTTGTCTGCTCTTCTGACCCCAACAAGAGATAGAAAGTGTCTTCACAGAGTTCCAGCGATTAGGTATCAAGCACTGTCAAATTCATCTAAAAGTTTGGCTCAAGACAGGGACTAAAGAGTATATTCCACCAGAGCCACAGTGATGTCTACAGCCTTCAGCAGAGGTGTTTCACTGCTAAAAATGGTGGCTACCTGGTCTCACTTTGTCACTGTATGAAATACTGTGGCCAGAACATCAGAGCATGCAAGAATGCCATTCTTAATAGAAACATCCTCTTTTTACTTGACTGCAACTATGTACACCACCAGGTACATCAGCTTGCTAATCTATTCCTATATGTGTGATGCACAAAAACAGCGAAGGTAAAATAGATTGTTTTCTTGTACCTGATGTGCTTCAAATGGTCATCTGTGGAGTCACTCAACCCACCTTCTTTCCCTGTAACAGGTGCTTTTTAATTTTCTGCGCTGTAATTTTTGGAACAACTTAGCAGGATATCACTAATCCTTTCCTTTTGGCATGGGCAAGAGTACAAGATTTCTCACCTGAAAGCTTAGGCCTAGAATGTTTCTGAGATTCTGTGCTGGCACAGTCTATTTGTGTGAATGTACAGATGACTACTTGAACAATAGCAGCTATAAGTAAGTAGCCTGTTTTTTTACTTACTGTTTTTATGACTATCTCATTCATGTCCTTGGTCTGTAAGATGGCCCTATCTTTCAATTCAAATCAAAACTAGGTTTCTAGGCCATTCTTGTGAAATTCTTCTCTTTTGAACCCATCCATATATCCTCTCTAAGCAAATACATCCTAGCCTCCTCCTCCTACTTCCATTTCAGCATCTCTTGTTTTCTGTCCTTGTTCATTTGTAGCCTGCCCCATATGTAGGCCATTGGAAAGGTTGCAATGATTTCAAAAGAGTCAAGCATTTAAATCTAAATAACTTAATTTTCAAATAATTGACTTAAAATACATTTTTAAATCTTTCCTTTTGATATAAATTGAACTTGAAAGTTCTTTCTCTCGATTGGTACTCCATGATACATCTAACCGTAATGCATTCTGGCCCTTACAGCTCCTAACAGAGGAAGTCAGCTAAAAACCAGTAATTCCCTTTCTACTTCGAAACCAATTGTTCCTTTGGTTATTTGGAGTATTTTTCTAGAATTTTACATTATTAGTAATTTATAAACCCATTGGTTGTCATCTCATCTAAATTTATAAATGAGCAGCTTATTGAAATTAATTTTCAAGTGTCATTCTAATGATAACACAAGTAAATCATTATTGCAATCCCAGCAGCAAAGTTGGGGGGGGGGGGGGTTGTTGAGGGCAAGAAAACAAAACAAGACCCTGAGATGGAATTGTTGGAAAATGAAAAGGCCACAACTTTATTGGTTTACAGCCTTATGGAACCTTGGGGCAGCTTAGGGCGCAGATGCAAGCATCAGCTGACCCACCTGTCAAATGATGACCACTGACCACAGGATTGCAGGATATGGGATTTATTAAGGGAGTTTTTTTGGGACTCCTCTTCAAAACTTCTGTGTGTGTGTCCCTTCCACCTGTGAGTGAGGATGTACTGACAGCCCCCAAGCTGAACTTTTCCCTGCAATCCCTTTTCCCTGGATTCTTTAAGGGATTCCCAAATATGGGGAAACTGCTTGCAGGCCCTGTTTACCCTAAAAGGATCTGTGCCCAATGTCAAAAATGTCACCTCACGAAGTTGTGACAAGGGTAGAATAGACAAGAACTGCAAAATACAGATACAACCATTAACATGCCATTGACCCAAAAATACAGCAGTCAAAACTCAGAAGTGAAAGATGAATGTTCAACAATTAACTCAACAATGACCAGAACTGTGGGTGGGGCAGGTAGGAAACCACAGCAAAACAGAATGCTAGAGCCCTGGGCAGCTCCTGAAATTATATCCAGTGGGTGGGAAGACTTCACCCTCTTGGTCTGCCAGCAGGGTCCTGCCCATCAAGCCCAGCCAGCAGAGGGCTGGTTGGCTAGCTGGGCAATTCAAACTCCAGGAGGCCTCTGCAGCCCCACAAGGGCTCTTGGAAACAGCCAGGGAATCATGGTGGCCACCATGTATCACTTCCTACCCCTGCAGACTTGCAAACCATGTCCCCAGGTAAGTTTGGGCCCGGGGCTTATTAGTGTAGATAGGAGACTGAGGCTAGGAGAAAATGACTTGCCTAAGTCTACTTACGAATGACAGATACAAGATACAAACTGGGGTGGGGGGAATTGTCCCCAAGTTGTAGCTTGGTCTCAAAGCTACTGTACGGTACCAGCTTTCTTTGTTTTCTCTTTGGAAGATTCCTGTATACAGTTTTAACTCCACTTTAAATAAGGAAATCTAAATCACTATTAGCGCCTTCTTATAAGACAGTATTTCTATCCTTATAGTAATCTTATCTACGCTTTATCTTTGTTTGATTTTGTCTTTTTGGTCTCTCTTGTAAACCATATAGGAGGCAAAACTTGAAACTAGCAAAAATTCAGCACCACTGTAGTAAAAATATAGCTAAAAGAAGTGTTTCTAAAGAAAGCTTTTTTCAGTGATGTGACACTGCAAAGGAAAATTTTGCTTTAGGTCCTCATTCTAATGTAAGTTGCAAAAGGCAGATGCTATCATTTCTTCTTTGAATAGTATAGCCCTGATACTCTTTATTTTTAGACTTGTTATATAGACAGAACACTTGAGGAAGAGGTATGCTTTGAAGCTTCGAAACGATTTGCTCAATGAATTTTATCGTAGCCTCATTTCCTGTCCAATATGTCTATCCCAGGGCAGCACCTGCTGTGCAGATGCATACATTGTGTGTAAAATGGATGTTCCTTGCAGTATTTTTGTAAAAGGCAAGTTTTCTTGAAAATAGACCATCTTTATCCTACAGATAAAGTATTGAGTATCTAATAATCATATTATGCCTTATTTTTCCATGACATACAGGTGATAGTAGTTTAAAACAAGGGGGCATATTAGCTTACATTTTTGGGGAACAAGTTACTTATTTTTAAATTAGCAATCAGAGCATGCAGACTCATTTCAAGTCTGGGTTAGGGACAGAAATGGTCTCAGTTGCTCTGATATACTCAAATCAGCTTACTATCGACAATAATAGAATGGCTTCAGATTGTGCCTTTTATCAGTTTAAGACTTGGAAAGCCTTGGACCTTATACCTCCCTTTCCCACTGCTGATCCTGGTAACTCAGACTCCTCTTCAGATACTTCAACAAAGCCTTTCTCAGACTCCAGGTCCAGTTGATTTAAGGGGCATTAAGACTTCCTAAGTAAGATTCCCTGTGGTCAGTCCTGAGTATGAATAGGAAGTTGGGGTGGGATAATACTAAGCTATTCTTGAAAGCTCCTCAGAAGCATCAGACAAAGATGAAACTGTCCTTAACTGTGGATCTCTTGCAATGCATTGCACCCGTGTTCCCTTTGCTGTATAGGTATCATTCAAAGTACTGAATTTCACCTGGAAAGCTCTTCACAGTTTGGAATGGGCATATTTTAAAAGACTTACTTCTCCTTTATATGCCACCAAGGCCAATAAAAACACATAGTTGATTGTAACATGTATGCGTGTGCACACATGAACATGTGTGCCCCAAATCTGAATATTCAGAGGCATTCTCAACAGTTGGCTCAAATAAAAAATATGGAATTCTCCTAAAGTAACTTCTAGTTTCTAATCTTGAGTAGTAGAATTATTGTGTTTAATGCAGTTTTTGTTAGACAAGATTGCATTGATCAAATGAAAGAGGATAGGTTTAAATCAGTTAATAGGAAGGGGTCATTTTTTTAAAAAAAACGTAATTTAAGGCAAATGTAAAGACACTTCTGGGTGAGGGAAGAGTTAAGAAGCATAGAATATCCTGCTTTATAGCAAGAAATCAGGCTAGATGAGAGCAATTCCAATTCTGATAGTAGAGATCTGGATTATATAATGGTAAATACATATCATTATAAATAATATAACAAATAAGGTTGAAGTGTTATCCCCTGATTTTGAAGATGGGAGTCCTAAGAGAGAGAAAAAATAGCACTACCTTGGGTTAGAACAGCTACATTTATCTAATTTATTACAAATATTACAACATGCATTTCATTGCATGACTTCAAAATGAGCCACCACTCCTTTAATTTTGGATTGTGGAGAGATGCTGCTGTTATGTCTTGCATAAATTAGTGCTTACTGTTAGGCATGCAACTGGGTTAATGGCTCAGGCATTTTCAAAATTATATGCCAGAATGGCAGGTAATTCCCCATTCTGGATTTCAGAACTTGTATAAAAATGCTCTCTTATTATAGGTTTCTTTGTTGTATCACATCACATTAGTAGTTTTCAGCCTACAGACCAGGATCAATTGTAGTATCACATTAAATACTTGATATGCCCATTGTGGGGGAGGGACTCAGAGGTTTAGATTTTCTTCAGCATATCTATATTATGTTCTATTGAGGTTTGAATATCTTGTGTTGTTTATTTAATTTACACTTTAGCATGTACAACAATATCTATCTTATGTTTCACTACAGCAGGGAATGAGGCATTAGAACAACTTCATTTTCAAACTTCATGTTAGATTAATGTTATTCTGTATTTTACTTTCATTGGAAAATATACAAGCATAGTTCCCAGGAACACCTTGGAATTCAGAATAATACCTCATAAAGAGGTATTTACCGCATAAATCGACACCTATCCAGCATATATATGTTGCTTTTGCTATATAACATTGACATCGATGAACATAATTTGTTTAATCCAGAATAGTTCTTCTTGGGGCTTTTTTTCAGCGGGAACACAGCGGAACGGAGTTCTGGCACCTCTCATGCCTGGTGGCCCCACCCTCCTGATCTCCAGACAGAGATCAGTTCCCCTAGAGGAAATGACCGTGTTGTAAGTGGGTGTGTGTGTGTTTCTCCCTCATTTCCCTCTTGAGAGTTCCACTACCTCTTTTCCCAGAAAAAAAGCCCTGGTTATTCTGATACTCACATTTCACAATTGTAATACAGCTGTTACATCATTCTTTATCTTGGCCACAGTAGTAGTGCCCAGAGCAGGGACCACCCAAAAAGGAAGAAGAGGAAGAGGAGGACAAGGTAGATATACTGGAATGGGGAAGATCAGGCTACAACTTTACTGATTATAGATTCTCCCAATCTTGGAATAACATGGGCAGAAAACAGCAGGTTCTACTGACAGCCTGGCTGCTGAAAGTGAGCCCTCAAGCTATATGTTGGGATAACTAATGAAAGAGAAGGCAAAAAGCAGTGGGGGCTGTTTTTTCTACTTCTTCCAGCATTTGGGGGTTGTGGTCGACATGCCAGCATTCAAGGTAGATGTGCACCTCACTAGTGGAGACCCTTATGACTGTTCACCCAGGGAGTCCATCCCTGCATATCCCTATTTTGTACTCCCACTTCTAGTTCCCCATAATGCATCCTTCATGCAATTTAGCATAGCTTTTTAAAAAATTCTTATTTTAAAGTATTATACCCTTTCTTATCTCCTTGAACTCAAGGCAGCTAACAAAACGACAGAAGCTGCAGGATGCAGATGTCCCAAGTATACTGCAAGTTAAAGCCAATAGTGAATTAAAACAGAGTTAAAAGTTAGTAAAGCAGTTTACCCTCTACCAAGTGACCTCTTGAACAAAGCAGTCTCGCATGCCCTCCAGTATGGGACAGATGAATGCACCCGCTGCACTCATTCTGGTATGCCATTCCAGCTGAATGGACCTAACTACAGGGAATGCCTTTAACCAAACTGTTGCCAAATGGACCATCCTACATGAGTATACCACCAGAGAAAGTTGTCTGTGGCATGCAAGTGACACACGGAAGTATATGGGAAGATGCAGTTCAAGACATGTGCAGGTCCCTGGCTGTGAAAGGCTTTAAATGTGGTTGCCAGCACTTTGAATTGGGCCCAGAAGTAAATGAGCACCCAAGTTAACACGGCACTGACTATATGTTTCAAGCTCTGACCGCTGAAAAGAATTTCACTGCCACTTTCTGTACCAACTGATGCTTCCAAGACCTCTTCAAAAACAACATAGAACATGTTACAGAAGTCCAATCTGGATCAGCATGGCTAGATTGTCAGAGTCTAAATATGGAGCCATCTCATGAGCCAGATGTAGTTGAAAGAAGACACTCCTAACAACAGCACTGACTTGCTTATCCATTGACAGAGTCCAGGACCAAGAACATGCCCAGGCTCTGAATAATCTACTAGAGAAAGCTTAACTCTACCTAAGGTGGGCGGTTTGACCCCAGCTAAGCACTCTTCCTTTTCAACCAGCATCAACCGTGTCATGGCTGGTTTATTTTTTCAACCTCAGCCACTTGACCACATCCTCAAGATTATGGCCCTTACGTCTGCTTCTAGAAGCTTAGGTAGTGCTATATAAAACTAGGTGTCAGTCTGCACATTGGTGACAACCTATTATGAAATTTTAATGGTCTTGGCACCATACAACAAGTCCCAGCTAGCTGATTCTTCTTGTCCTACATAAAACAGCAAGAAACAAGTGAAACCGACAGAGGATTGTTCCATTATCCCAAACATTGGTTGCAGTCCATTCAGTATCATAGTTGACTGTATCACCTACCGAGACAATAGGGCTGTGGTGGACCAGACCAGCAGAGCAAAGAGACACAGAGGACTCTTTTGAGGAAGAGACAGCTGGTGAACTTGACTCAGATCCATGGCCAGTGGCAGAGGCACTGCAGGAGGAGGCAATCTCTGAAAAATCAGATATGGATCCACCGCCATGTCCCAGCACATCGGTCCTTCAGCTTCCCAGCCCTGGGCCAGCAACAGAGAGTCAGGCACCAGCCAGCTCTCCCCCTCAGCTTCCCAGCCCTGGATTGGCAACAGAGAACCAGGCATGGGTCAGCTCTCCCCCCTCATCATTCAGGGAGCATCATCAGAGGAGGGCAAGGAGAGCCCTCCAAGCCAGAAGGCTCAGTGCCAGGCTAGCAGCACAGCACCAGTCCCAGTATCAACACTGATGCAGGAGTCGGACTGAGACAGCTGGCTAGTGCATGATGCAGCACAAGTGGCTGAGTGGGGTGAGGCTTAAAAATAGCAGAGAAGGAAATGGCTGTGGAAGCAATGTGTCTGCTTACTACTGACCTTGCTGCTTGTGTTTGGAACTGATTCCCTCGTCTCTGACCTCAGCCTGTTATTGTGGACTTGATTCTGCAATACCCCCTTTGGACTTAAAGCTGTGAGTGTTGTCTAACTTGTGCCTGAACATTGGAACCATGATTTGTCCTGATATAATAACTTGGGAATTTTCCCCTGCCTGCTTCCTGTGTGAGTCTGTAACCGGGACAAGGGCTTTGTCAGTCCTGAAACACATGAACACATAAAACTGCATTAGACCATTGGTCCATCAAGGTCAATATTATTTAATCAAATTGGCAGTGGCTCTCTGGGGTTTCAGGGAGAGGTCTTGCACATCACCTCCTATCTGATCCTTTTAACTGGAGATGCTGGGGATTGAACCTAGCACCTTCTGCATGCCAAGTAGATGTTCCTACCACTGAGTCACTGTTGCTCCCCAAACCTATCTTGAAGCCATGGGTCAAGGGCAGATGTCTCATTTAGAAATGCCTGTAGCTGGTCTGCCACAAACTGCTCTATCATTTTGTCCAGAAAGGAGAGATTGGACACAGGTTGATAATTGACCACATTCCTCTTATCCAAAAATGATTTCTTAAAAAGAGGCATAATTGCAGTTTCCTTCAGCTGTGAAGAAAACTCCCTTTGAAGGAGGGATATACTAATTATCTCCAGAGCTAGTATCACTTTCCCTTGGTATCTGAGGATGCCCACCACTGCCCCCCCAACTCAGCCCTGGCCCCCTCTTGACCCCACCCCCCAGCCATGGAGGGGGTGAAACTTACCAGTGGCTTCAGCAACCTCTGGGGTTATCTCTGCCCAAGAGCCTTGCAATGATGGCTCTCACCCCGGCCGCCCCAACTTGGGAACATACAGGGGCGCTCCTCCACAGCTGGAATGGGCCAGCCCTGCCTGACCTGGCTGTGCTACTCCTTTGGCACCTGAGGATGTGGCACTCCCCATCCCTGAGTGGCCAGCCCTGGTGCCACTGGAGCCTCTAGCAATTTTGCTGCCAGGGCACATGGCCTGCTCTTGTCCCTAAATGATTTCTCCATAAAAGATTCCATTGATGCAATGGTAGAAGAGTCTTAGCTACTACCACCACTTCAAGGCCCTTTAAATTGGCTCTCTAGGATGTTCTGTCTGATTCAGTACAAGTTTCCAGCCTACATTTCTCGAGCCATCTCCCCAACCTCTTCACAAACTCCTGCTCCCTGGTAAACAAAGGGGCAAAAGCCCACCTGGGGATGGGGGGAGGTGTGACACCAACAGGCAACTCTGTCAATAGTATCTTGCAAACTCATGTTTCAGGATGATACAAGAGCCTCTACAGAGTAAGCCTGCAGGCTGTCTTGGAATGGCATGTAAGACTTAAGTGTTTATCTGCCTCAGTTTTCACCAACAGCCCGTTAATCGGATTCATCCAACTTAGCCATTCTGCATTCTGAAAACAGACTCCCACAGGAGGATTATGAGAATTTTCTAATAGGGCCATTGACAGTCAATTGTATCATTAGGTCTGGACTTTGGGGTGGAAATCCAGGGCCCTGGCTCACAGACTTGGCTGAAGGCCCCTAGAAGTAGCCAGTAGCTTTGCAGATGACGTTTATGTTATTATCGGGGCGGGGTGGCGGCAAAATAAAACTATTCGCTCCAAAAATTACCTAACTGCCCCCCTGATCGATAGCTGAGTTGGTCAGCAGTAGAACTGAGTCCAATTGCACCTAAAGGAGCTTTGATTCAGAAAGCTTATACCCTGAAAATCTTGTTGATCTCAAAGTACCATTGGACTCAAATAATAAATAATACGATTTATATCCATGCTCCAGCTTTCCTCTGTAGTTGCCATGTAAGTTGAAGGCCACAGGAGTACCAGGGCAGTTTTGTTTGTTTTACTTTCTTATTTTTGTTGCTGTGCATCACCTCATCTCTGAACTTGTAGGATCTTGCTGCCCAGAGGACCATGTCCTTGTCCCTGATGCCCTGATACCATCTTGTCCTTGTTCCTGATGCCCTGATACCATCTTAAAGGGAATCAGGCCTTCCCTTTGTCCCAAATCAGTATGATTTGAATTTACTTTAGGTATACAGTATTGTGACAAGTTAGCTTATATATGTTAGTATATAAACTTGAATAGGTACTGTTCTTCTGAACTCACTTCTCTTGGATTACGGTCAATTATTGGAGTTAACTTTCACTCCTGGAGAGATGTGAAGAGTTGGTTAAAATCTAACTACAATTTAATGTAATACAAGGTTGTGTATGTGAGTAAAGAACAATAGATATTGATTTTTTTTTGGTGAGACATAACAGCAGAAGTATCATTAGCTTAAGTATTCAAATTAGAAATGTAACAGGATCCAATTTTACAATCCTAAATTGCAATATGTCACTGACGGATTCTTTAGGGATTTGTCAGGGAAGAATATGCTTCTAAGATTATATCAAAAGGTAATTATCAGAACATTTTTGTAGACTATTGCATTTTATGTTTTAGGGGGAGGTGGTAATAACTATTTTGATAATTTAGGCAGACCTCACCACCCCTCTCAACTAACTGTTTCTCAGCCTCTCTTCTTCATCTCCTTTTATTTGTTTGCACATAGAATCTGCATTCAGATAACACAATAAGTTTAATCAAACTGTGATCCAGCAAGAACACAGTTTGTTGCCAATCTTCTATACTCCCTTCATTTCTCTCACTTCTTTTTGTGCATGTAGCTTGATCAAAAACTCCCCATACTGATCACATTCCAAATTGCTGTGATAGCCAGCAAACTGGAATTAGGTTATTCTGGGATGCTAAAGTGAGACTTATTTGAGGGTGTTAATTTTGGTTTATGGGGTGGTAGTGGTACAGATACCAGGTTGCCAAAGTGCCACTGTTCAAGTATTACACAAAAATGAAGTTTTATCAATAGGGTTGCTAACCCTGTTGATCTCCAGGTGTTTACCAACCCAGAGCTGGCAGCCCTATTGACGAAACAAGCTTTCTGTTATGACCAACTACAGTTTAATTACAGCTTGGTGTAATACCGAAATGCATTTTCTGATACATGTTCTGTGTATGTTGTGCTTTGAATACCAATTGGTACCCAACTGGTTGATTTAGGATGCATGCATCTTACTGTTTTACTATTTCAGTTCGTTTGTGTTGGACTGCATATTTGGTCAGTTGTGTCTTTGTGTGTTTTTCCCCCTTTTAATATATTTGTTTTTGTGTCCTTAGTAAAATGTTATTAAAATTGTAAAATATGATACTGCCAGAGTCAATAAGGAACAGTTTTATTTTAATAAATATTTCTCAAATAGTGCGAACAATTCTGTGGCTACGATCCAACCAACTATTTTAGGCAAGCTTTGATCATTTTTTCACTTGAAGGAGTAGACCTCTGTGTTATATCACAAACCAGTTTGGAACTTCGCTTCAGTTTTCAAATGTGAAGTACCACATTGTATGGCATAGCAGTAAGGAGGTGGGTGTTGAGGAGCCACAAGCACATGGAAGCGGTTATACAATTCTCTGTCTAGAACTTTTGACACTCTTGCTTTAAGTGACAAAATGTTCATAATAAATGTGAAACCCCAAATTATGTTTATGTTCTTATTCTTCAGAACAGAGCTCCAGTGACTAAGTATCTCTTTTATCGACCATAATGGTTATAGACATTACTATACTCACTTTAAATTAGACTAGATCATGTTTTTGGCATTTCATCAGACACTAAAAGAAGCTTTACAAATTGACGTATTTTGAATTTGAAAGCACACAGAAAATAATCGTTGCTTATTTTAATTAACATAGTAATTTATTTGTTGATATCCAATGTTTACCATTGCTAGTGAAGTATTTCAAAGCTGTTGCTGAAGGGTTCAGTTTTTGTACTCCATTATGAAGTTATAAAATGTTTGGCAGTCAGCATGGTATATGTTCTACATTCGACTGTCTAGGTATGCATGCCTGCATCCACGCACTCCCTTTCTTCCACACACTCTTATTAAGAAAAAGTACGGCACAGTACTCTGCAGAAGTATTCTGGAACATTTGCAAAGGTAGGTAAAGGTGCAAGCACCAAGTCATTTTACAAATGTATTTTATATTCTTTTAAATATTTATATTGGACTGTTTGTTATTGTCATTTTAAATTATTTTAAAGTATAAATTATATTGTAATGTTTTATTTGAGTGTAATCTGCCCTGAGCCTGCCTGTGTGGGGAGGGCGGAATATAAATCAAAAACAAATAAATAAAATAAAATAAATAAATTCTCATGCTTGCACAGTGCGCACTTCTTCCTTCACTTGCAGATGCTGCCAAACTTGAAGACTTTCTGACTGACAACAGTATAACCACTACTTATTTGGCATCCAAATTTGGGTGTGTAATGAATTGGATTCCCCCCCCCCCCCGCACACACACACAAACTGGGATTCTAAACTACCATGTACTCTTTTTTTTTTTTTTTTTGCTTTCAGTTGAAACCAGAGACTTTTCTGTTGGAAATAATGGACAGCAAAGCTTTGTTTTTATACTTTATTACGGTGGCAAGAGTACTTTATACACAAAAGTGGAAAACTCCAACATTGCCTACAGTGGATGAATGGCGGACAAAAGTTTTGGAGTTTGCGTCAATGGCAAAACTTACAGCATTGATTAGAGAAAGGACATTAGTTAACTTCTTGACTGAATGGAAACTGTTTATAGACTTTTTGCATGAAATGGATAACAAGGATTTGATGACATCTGGATTTATGGATTAAGAAAATGAACAAAAGAAAAAAGAGGGGTTTTGTGACTAACGTAGAGTAAGTGTGACTCTAGAAATGATATATACGTTGTGGAGAAAATCAGAACTCAACCTGTAGTGTAATTTAGGTGGGTTTTTTTCTTTTTAATTATATAGATATATGTATTGTTAGTGTGTCTTATGTTTAGAATGTTGTTGTTTTTTTTCTTATTCTCTATGTTTATTGTTTATAGTTTATAAGGTAAAGGTAGTCTCCTGTGCAAGCACCGAGTCATTACTGACCCATGGGGGAACATCGTATCATGACGTTTTCTTGGCAGACTTTTTAGCTATTATGTTATGGTTTACAGTTTATAGTTTAAATAAAGAAAATTCTATCTGCTAAACTACTATGTTGGTAGTTTAGCAGGCTTGGAATCCCAGGATGTGGCAATAAACCCCATTTTGTTACTTTGCCTGAATTTAGATTTCACATCAAATGGTGGTAAGAGTAAAGGTTTGTTAAACTAGGAAGTCTTCAATATCTGTTCCACACATGAGGGGAAGTAAAGAATGGGTTTGTGTGTGCATGTATGAGAATAAATCAGGATTGAGTTTGTCATTAAGAAACAGGGCCATGAAGAGCCATCAGGAATTCCTAGTCAAAAATTCCGTATGAATTCTTCCCTCATATCACACAAATCCAATTGAAACATCCTATGAAAACAAATTGCTTGGACTTCATGGGTCCCCAGCTTCATGGGTCCCCAAAGTGACAAGGGCTCCCATATTTTTGTCTCTCTAGTCTCCTACTTTTCCCTATCCTTTGACTATAGATCAAGTAATTTGGAGCTCAAAAGTCCAGAGATAAATTAAAATGAAGAGAATTCCAGATACACATTCATTGATTAACATGGGTACCAAATACAATGGCTGCCTTATCAGATTCCTAGTTTAGTTGCAGGACTTTCAAGTAGCTTATCTGTATCTGACAAAGGAAGCTATGGTTCTTGAAAGCTCATATCCTGGAAATCTAGTTGGTCTCTAATGTCCTACTGGACCCGAATCTTGCTCTGCTGTTCCAAAGGAACTCTTGATGGAATTATTCATCTTATAATAAATAATATGCAAAAAGTGAAATGGAATAATTAAGTCAGTTTGCTACTAGTAGTGTTTCTGTGCACCTAAACTAGAAAATCTGCCAGGTGGTATAGGCCTTCCCCTACAGTCTAATCTAGAAATTGTCATGAATAAATTGTTTCAAATAACCTGTCCATAGGAGACTAGGATTGTTTGTCATCTCTAAAACACCCTCCTGCTCTTTTTCCCGGAAGCCATCTCATTCTCAGAATTATCACTTCTAGCCATTAAAAGCTTGACCCAACTGATTGGCCCTAGAGTTGATTATTTTGAAGATAAAATGAAGGAGAGGAGAATGTAAGCCACTTTGGGTCCATACTGGGGAGAAAGGTGGGCGTATAAATGAAGTAAATAATAAATGATAATTTAGTTTTTTATCCAGCTTCTTTCCTAAATGGGAACCAAAAGTAGCTTACAACAATATGATACAATTTAAACAAATTTAAGTAAAACACAATTAAAAAGTACATAAAACATCCTGGTTTGGTATCTGTTAGGTTAGTCTATCAAAATCAGGGTTGTAGGATAAGAGTCTTTAGGCCTTTCATCCAAGGGTTCTCATCCCAGGCATGCTCAGATTTTAAATAGAAAGAGCAGAAGAGACTCTTACAAGCTGGCAGCCATCTTCCTACAATTTCCCCTCCTGCTGAAAATCTCCTTGTGTATTAGTTTTCTTGGCACTAGGGTGCTGGATTGAGGGTTGCCAACTCTGGGTTGGAAAATTTCTGGAGATCTTGGGGATGGAGTCTAGGGAGGGTGGGGTTTGGGGAGGGAAAGGACCTCAGCAGGATATAATGCCATACAGTTCACCCTCAAAGCAGCCATTTTCTCCAGGAGAACTGATCCCTGTAGTCTGGAGACCAGTAGTAATTCTGGGAGATCTCCAGGTTCTACCTGGAAGCTGACAACCCTAACTGGATTGCAAGAGTGAACAGCAGCAGTACAAGTTCCTTCCTGTCATTCACCTGTTATGAAGGGCAGTCACCTGTATATTAGCATGAGTTGGGGAATCAGGAAAGTGCTGGGATTCGAACTCATGATTCAAGACAGCACTTTGCTGAAGCAGCAGCATATAGGATAGGTTTTTCAAAACCATTGCAATGAGGGGAGGGTGGAGTATATAGAAGAACATGCTGCTTTCTGTTGTACTTTATATAATTCTTTTTTTTTCAATAGTAAAGTCATGATCTAGTTACCGTTAAGTGCTCTAAATATTAATTAATTTCAGTGAGGGGGGGGGGATTAAGCTCATGCTTAACTCTCCTGTTTACATTAAATGGCATATCACTGTAACAAGATTATGCCCTAAATCATTAGTTACTTTGTCCTTATTCCCATATATTGAATTACAAGGACAGTCTCTTGATCATAGGACTTAGCTAGCATAGGTCATATTGAAATCAGGACCTTTGTAACACAGCTATAAGCTCTTGGTCTATATAAGAAGACCTCCGAGTTCCTTTTTTAGATGCATGAACAGAATTTTCAGTATGTCCATACTGGAAAAATACCCGTTTGAACTAGCAGATCCCCCCCCCTTCATCAATTTTCTGCTGTATGGGGGAAAAATACCTAAAATGGAGTTCTGCTGTTTTTAAATGATAAGTAGAATCTTCAAAGCAGCAACCCTTAGACAAAAGTGCATTGAAGAAGCACCACAACCTGTTCATTTAGAAATTCATTTTTTCTGTATATATTTTGTATTTTTATGATAAATGTTTTACACCATTTAAAGTAAAGGACATCAATGCAAAATAAAGAGGAAAATAAACAATTAAGCCTTTTAGTATCTTACCCGCTTTTGTGATCTAAATTACTACAAACACACTATTTAGTGCTAGAATGTAATATAATACTTATTCAACGAAAAGCTACTTTTTTTGCTAGAAGCAAATACACAATCTAAATACGGAATCCTGAGTTTTTTCCAGACATTTAATGGGTAAATTACTGTGAAGCACAGTTGCTTATTCACCCCTATTCAAGGCTTTGATTTTTGCAGGTTTGTTAATTCAAAAAAATAAAATGAAGTTAAGAACTTTCAAGAAAAGGCATGGGAGAACCTAATTTAACCCAGAGTGTCTCTTTTATTCTTCTGTCATTCATTTGAAGTGCCCTATCAGCTTGAACTGACCAACTTCAGTCATTTTTACCCTTTTATTTTTTTTCTGTAATGTAAACTGAAATTCCCTGCTGTTCATGGTATTTTAGTGTTTAACATCATTTAATGAGCAGGTATCATTAAACTTAAAAGGTACCTTTCTATATATCTCTGATTAGTTATTGAAAAGAACCAAAGAATTCCTTTAATTTACCTTTGCTTCCTTGTTATGTTTTGATGTCTACACGTTTTACTTTTCAGTGTCTTTTTATGAAACAAAATTATAATTTGATGTGGAAGTAGGACTGAATTAAAAAAAAATGAGATGCAGATAAAATGTAAGACAGCTCTCTTGTTTACAGAGAATATGTTGGCACAAGTCCTTGATACCTTTAAAAGAAAACCTTGGTCATAATTAGAATTTATATTTAAGAAGAATATGTATTACATATTTAGTCAGACGTACCTGGCAATGGGTGTTTGTGTATGTATCCCCCCATTCCTCATTTCTCAGCAAACTGGATACAACTATTTACATAAGCATAAATGCTTTCAAAGTTAAACTTCCACCTGATTAAGTATATCAACTTTGAAGATATTTAATAAAAACCTCATTTATTGCCAAGGATTCTGCATGTTTATGTAAAGTTCAGCAAACTATAGCAAAGACGGCTGTCTTTGCTATATCCTATTGTATCCTGTCTTCATTTATTTTTCACAAGCCTTTCCCACACCCACAAAGAAATTGTGTAATGCTGCTTTTATTCAGGCAGCACATGTCAAGAGATGTGTGACTAGTCTAGTATATCCCACTTGGAGGTAAGCTTAGCAGATGAGATAAGCAGCTACTATTAGCAAAACTAATGTATCCCCTAAACAATTACGATGGGGAATTGTGGCTGGGCAGTCCAAAAATAAGGTGAATTGTGTTTTCCTTCTTGCCTGACTTATTGATGTTCCTCTTCTCAGAAAGTGTAGGATTGCCCCAAAGTCTCCTGTGTCATTGTGGAAATCCCTGAGTAATCTCTCCCATTATGTGAAGAGAGAACATCCATTGACTAGAGGTAAATTATGCCTTGCTCACCCGTTTTAGATTAACTTGTACCACTCTTTGGTCCTCAGAAGAAGCTCTCTAGGTTTCCCCCAACCAAGCTGTTAGAACTGCATAGTCACTTCACCAGGGATGTGTGATTCTGGCTGTTTCCACATGTACCGGCATAGCGCTAACCTCTCACAACAAGGGCGTCTTCCTGGTGCGATTTCTGACGTCATCACATCACGACCCTGTTTTCGTGGTGCGATGACATCAGAAATCGTGCCAGGAAGACACCGTCATTGTGAGAGGTTAGCGCTATGCTGGTATGTGTGGAAACGGCCTCTGTCTTCCAAGATCTTGCATGGGTAGTTACTTTCCCTTGCATCTATCTACCACATTGATATCAAAATAATTTTTTAGTTTCTCTTGGAAGTATTGACCAACCAGAGATTATTAAATATACCTGTGATGTGAGCAAAAGAACCATTAGAGAGTTTGGAAGGGTTTATGATTTTATTTTTATAAATTTCAGTAGAAAATATAAACTTTTTTAGACTGCTATGAGCTCTAAATTGCAAATAACGTTCAGATGATATGCAGTGTGTTACTGTTAAGAGCAAACCATCCTGATTCCAGCAAAGTGAGCAACTGACAGCACTTCTATGACGCTCCCCCTTTTTTTGACTTAAACAACTTAAATGGCACAAGAGGTGTTTTTAAATTCAAAAATAAAATATTTTATCTAACATAGAGGGGAAACGACAGGTGACCAGGGGTTCAAAATTTCTACTCTGAAATAAAATCAGTACATGCATAAACTTAAAGTCTTATGTTTCAGGCTACTGAGAGTTTCTTAAGCTCTTCACAGTTACTTAAATCTTTATGTTGAGAGGTTTTAGTTCCAGTGTTTCCCCAAATACTCTAGTACAATTTCTTTTGATTATTCTCTTACTCTTTTTGATTTTCAGAAGGCTGGTAACCTCTTTCCAATACCCAAACCCCTTCTCTTAAAACACCAGTATTCGTCTTGAGTTTCTAACTCGCTCTTAAGGTCCCCAAAGGCAGTTTCTAACCACACCAGTCCAGGATTTTCTTCACTTTTCAGAAATAAAGCCCTATTTAACTGGGTAGGGGAATTCTCCTCTCACTGGAAGAACTATCCCCTTTCTTTGACTTGAATGGGAGTCTGCACCTACTTTCCAAACTTCCTTGCCTACTTTCCTCCAGTTCACCTATCTATGTTAAACCACTCTCAGTCAGAGCTGAATTCCGAAACTGTCAGTACGTGACTCTTCTCAGCTAAGGCTGAAATTAGACTCTACTCCCCAGCATCCAGTTTAGAAGTCATTCTCCATTCAGCTCATACTACCCAATCCGGTTTCTTTTAGTATCCTATCACTCAAGGCTCTCCCTCTTTCTGTGAAGAATTAACCCTTCATAGTCCTTCAGCTGTCTGTACAACACTTCTAAGCTTTTAGAAGGTGCAGTCTGTCACAACTTCATTCATCTTTGTATTGCATTTTGAGAGGCAAAAGTATGTGTAATTAGATATTCACCCCTTATTACTGTATCCAACCTCCCCCCCTTCCCTATTACTTCTACTATCCAAATACAAGTTTATATTGTCCTTTCTGCATATGGTACTCTGTAAACAGCCAAGTGTACATATATGGAAAAGTATAATTGACTTCAAAATGTTCACTGTGGCTTTTAGTTGGAGAGAATCTAAGTAGATTGGTAGAGAGTCTCAAAAACTTTAAAACTCGATGCCTTTGCACTGATTTTGTGGTCTTTGTATATTAATTGACTGTGTATTGTGTTTTCACTATATTTTGTACTCTGCTATGTCTGATACAAAATACAAATCATTGTTTAAAGACACCACCACAGCACCAATGTCCACACTCTTGCTTCCATGCGTTTTAGTAGGGAAAGCAGCCATATATAGAAAGAAAGCACACATGTAACTTGCACAAAGTACATGGCTTCTGTAGGATGAGAATGAAGCCTGAAATATTTACTGGTATAATTCTTTTTTGGCTGTGTGTAGGGAGACCCTTTAATAACCAATTCTGACTTACTCAGTAAATGCTGAAGCATATGGTACATCGTTTAAATAGCTGAGTTACAAAAGTGAGTCTTTGTTCATGTGAAATCCTCCCTCCAACAATGCCCTAGTTTAGACACTGGCGTCCCCTTATCCCAGACCCCCCCCCCCATTTTAAATGTAGGGCTGTAGTTTCAATTGTTGAGTAGGATCTTCAAATATATTTCATTCATTCATTTATTGCCTACTTTCTTGTTGAGACTTAAGGTGGATTACAAAATTTAGAAAATGCAATCAGACAGCATAAAACATCCAGCGAACAATGCAATAAGACTAGGATTACAATTAGAAAATAGTGCAGGCAGAAAACTGTCTATAAAACAGTGCAGAAAGGATATTCCAAAGGTAGAAGACAATGCAATAAAAGCAAGATTATATATGCAGTAAATATTGCAGCAGACTACAATCCTATTCCTCTATAAAAGCGCCCTCCTGAACTGTTCCATTGTAGTACAGTCCTAATCCCTTATAAAAACATTTCTGGACATTTCCTTTTTGCACACTCTGAAGAATGATCTCAGTGCGGGAACCTTCCTGGCCTTCTCAGGCAGGCTGTTGCACAAGGTGGGAGCCCTAGCAGAGAATGCCTCTGTATGGGCAGTTGCTGATCTTACCCCTTTGAACGGTGTCAGATTCACAAGGCTTTGCTCAAGTGATAGAAACTATCACCGCACAGCACGGCAGGAGAGATGGTTCTGCAGGTAGATGGGTCTGAGACCATTAAGAGCTTTGTAAGTGTTAACCACCATAACATTAAACTAAACCCAGTAACTGATCGGAAACCAGTGGAATAATTGCAGAATGAGTGTGATATGCATGCTTGGTCTAGCTCCCCAAACTAACCAGGCTACAGTATTAACAACAGCAATAACAACAGTGTGCTTATATACTGCTCTTCTATACAGATTAATACCCCAGTGAATAAAGTGTTATTGTTATCGCCACAATACAGCTGGGGAGCTGGGGCTGATAAGAGTGGCTTACCTAAGGCCACCTGCAGAGTTTATGGCAGTAGTGGGAGTCGAATGAACACAGTGTGCTGCATCAACTGCAGTTTCCAAGTTAACTTTAAGATCATGCCCATGTAGGATGCCTGTAAGTTAGGAACAACCTACACAAAGTTTATATTATGTGGTCAATTTGTTCTTGAGTGTACCAATTTTGGTCTTGGGGAGGAATAGCATGTGTTAATGTTCACACTTAAAGTACAGAAAACTAGATGTTAGAGAACCCTGACAGGGGTTTGGTTCAAACCTGATGACAATCATAGTTTGTTAAGTGAACATGTCTGAAGGATCCTTGTGCCACTTCTTTCTCCCTTTACAAACAACTCATTTACTGACTCCTCCTGCTTTTACCACAAATCATAGGTTGTGGTTAGATTCAAGCCACAAATTATGATTTGTTCTCTTCTCTCCAACCAGGATTCCAGTTCCAGGTTTGAAGGGAAGAAAGGAAACCATCATTTCGGTTCAGATGTAAGAACAAAGTAGGGCTTGCTGTGGAAGGGTAAATTACTAATTCCCAGGTCACATGAGAGGGAAGTGGAGCAAGGAGGCCTAAGGATGCCCCAGTCTCTTTCAGATAACAATAAATCATAATAAAGGGAAGGCAGTGAATCTAGTGGTCAGTCAGGGCAACTTCTTTGTGCAGTAATGGGCACCAGTCCATGACTCCTTTCCCTAGAAACAGCACTTAGATTCCCAGCCCCTAATTCTGCCTCTGTAAATAAATATGTAAATAAGGATCTTTGCCTGTATAAACATACCTTTCCACAACAATAATAAGCACACACACATAACATTTATCTAATTTATATAAGTTTTTCCAGTTATATAAGTTATTCTTGTGACCACATAGGGTACTCTGATTTGAAGCAATTATTTTGGGGGTTGTGGTGTGTCATTGACATTTTAGAAAGAACCAACAGACTCATTGTTATTTCTAATAGCAAGGAAGATCTTTTTCTCTCCTCTCTCCCCGCCAAAGCTCCAGTCTTAAAAAAACAAATACAAACAAGTACAAATATTGAAAGTGCAAATACAGTGCACTCTATATGGGAGTGAGGATTGATATCCCTGTAACTCCAGGAGTACTTAAAAACAAGTAAAGCTTCTGTTCTACTAAGAGAAACAACCAATTAACTTATTTAGCTAAAGCTCTTGTCAGACATGGAGTTTATTCTCTATGAAGTTATTGTAGGTAAAAAAAAAAGTTCATCAATACTTTGAATGGATGACATGAACATTATTTGGCAGAAAGTATAGAGGTGGGAAGCTAGTACATGGACTAAACTTCAGAAGTAACCATGTGCCTTTTTGTTCTTTAATTTATACAGGAAAACAGTAGTGTGTGAAACAACCATACATCTAATACTCTGTTAATATAAAGCCATAGAGGGTGTGCAGACTTTTCCTTTCTTTTCTAGCACCTCCCTTTAAGGCCTCAGTAGAAAAGAGGCTACCAGTGAGGTGTTAATGGCTCTGGAAGAGGTGTAAATGGCTGCTAAAGGGTTCTTAATGGTCGCTGCTCAAACACTGTAGACAGTGCAAGCAGAAAGGAAGCCAAGCCAAAACAAGGTAGGTTTACCCAGACTGAGCAGTCAACAATGTAGAGATTTTCCATTGGGACAAAGCTTCATGTACAAACTGCGCATATATAGAACAAGGGAAAGTTGCATCAGCAGAAACCACTTCGATATGAGGCTGGATTTAAATCATAGCTTCTAGCAAGATGCAATTCCATTATAGCATTTTAATGCCTCTACAATAAACAAGTATAGTTATGTTGTGTGATATCACTGCAGTCTTGAATTTTACTGAATTTACTGCATGCCATTCCCAAGGGCTGAATTACAAGTGAATGAAACTATATTTTCTCCGTGTTATCTACAAGTCTTTCAAACCACAAATTTTAGATGTCTTCACTCATGTATTTTACATTAGTGTTGTTTGGAATAAGCTTGGAATTGGGCTCATTCAGGCACTTGCTGGGTGGAGCCTTTGGACCTCAGGAAGGCCCTACTCCACTATGTACCTTTTCTACCTTTGGATTCCCTTTATGCCCAAGGGCAAGTGTGAGATGACTGAGCTAACAATAGTAAGTCTCCTTCTAGCAATCATTGGCTTCCATCAAATAACCATTCACCCACATTTACCAGGGCAGGGAGTTAGGCAGTTCTGCTTATGCCCATCTTTGGCAGCAGCTGCTTAGTACCATTCACATTGCTTATCTGAAAAGGGGGAGGAGGAGCTGTATGATGATGGTGGTGTACATGCTCACACAAAGTAGAGAGGAAGAGTATGTAATGCTAGCAGTGACGTGTACATGCATTCCTATACTTTTAAGAGCAAGGAGCTATGTGCTGCTGGCCAGATGTTTGTGTGTCATTGCAAGCAGCAAGTAACACCTCTCTGCTCTGCAGAGCAGAAAGGAGGAAGCATATTATAACTGGGGGAGGTAAGTCACTGGTACTGTGGTATGGCTCCCTGCCCTGGGTGGGTAGACAGTCATGGCTACTTGGTACCAACAGAATCATCCACCTGCTTGGGGAGTTATTGCCCATTGAATAGGGGGAGGTATCAGTGGCAATTATGCATAGAACCAGTATGGGGTAGTGGTCTGGATGTTGGACTAGGATGTGGGAGACCCAGGTTGAAATCCCTTTCCTGCCATGAAGCTCTCAGGGTGATCTTGGGCCAGTTATTCACTCAGTTTAACTGACCTCATATGCTTCTAGTCCTCCTTCCATGCTTCTTTCTAAGCACCAATTTCCACCACCCCTCTACTTGTATGAATTGCTGGTGCAAAGAGGGATGTGTGGGCAGCACAGGGTGGGTGTTCTTCCCCTGTTTCTCTAGAATAAGAAAGGAAAATAGGTCTACTTGCACTAGTTTCTCTTTCCTTTTTCTTTGTTCTTCAGGCACTATAATCTGGAATGTGTTCAGAGGTCTGAAATTCTTCTTTGGTATGACAACGTTGTATTGAGATTAGCTAGATGATCTTGTTAGAAATGAGTTTGTTGATTTGGAGCGTATGGCCTGAATTTTAGTGAGAGTTTTAAATTAGTTCTGTTTTTGATTTTTAAATAAAGATTGCTGTAACTGAGGCATATGTTGATTTTTAAAATGTATTCCCCACATACACTTTTAATAGTCATTGTGCTCAATAGGGCTTGTTGGATACATATGTATGTGCTATCAAGTCACAACCAGCAAATAGCTTTCAGGTCAAGTGAGATGCAGAGGTGGTTTGCCATTGCCTTCCTCTACAGAGCAATCCCAGTCTTCCATATACCTGTTTCCATTGGGCTGTTAAGAAGATGAATGATAGTGTTTGTAAAGCAAACGTACAATTTTTTTTGCTGTATTTGGATGTTTAAGTTACATAGTTTGAAGAAATTGAATTTCAAGAAAGCTTTACCCTTCCTTGAAAGGTGAATTATATGAGTGCCTGTCTACCTGTTGGGGCAGAGTCTGTAGCCCAGCTCACAATTCACTTGATTTTTCTTTACATGTGCTGAGTAATTTTCTTGTTACAATCAATGCATGTACTGTTGAATTTGTGATTGAAATCCCACATTTATCAAGATACTGATCCTCTTCTCCTCTTAGAAGGGGAAGGTGAAATTGACAGAGCCTTCCTGAGGCAAAGAGGAAATTAACAACCCCTTTGAGAAGCAATCTCCCTGGCACTGTAGAGAGGGGAAATTAACAAAGCCTTCCGATCTCTTTTAAAACTCAGCTTCCTGGCTGACCTTGTGACTCCCTTCATGTGCTCCTCCTCATGTAGTTCGTCTCTTGTAGCTTGGCTCTCAGTGGGGAGAGACTATCGCTGTGTACGTATATGTAAAGTGCCATCAAGTTGTGGCCAACTTATTGTCACCTCATAGGATTTTCAAGGCAAGAGAAGCTCAGAGGTGATTTACCATTGCTTGCCTCTGTGTAAGTACTCTGGACTTACCTGGTAGTCTCTCAACCAAGTATTAACCAGGGCTGACCCTGCTCAGCTTCCAAGATCTGACAACATTGGGCTAACTTGGTCCATGCAGTTGAACACTCTAATCACTTTTGTTTCATAATTAAAGCAGAGGAGGGTAGTAAGGAAGACCTGTTGGATTGCTGCATCGGGCTAGCAGCAGCTGTGATCCACCTGGATAACTTTATCCCCTCCTCCTTCTATTGTATTTAACTTGGCTGGGGCATGCAGCCTGGGACCTGTGAAAATCAGCCCAGAATTGTTTGTACCTGTTTGTTTATCTGAAACCTTTTTATTTTTGTAAGCTGTTCAGGATCCTACTAGGGGGAAAAGTGCCTACAAATTTTCAATTAAATTAATCAACAACCCCTAAAATGTATAGCAAGAAACACAGATAACGGAATCATTTTAAAAGCTCACAGGGAGAAGAGTTCAACTATGACCAATCCCCTGCTACAAAGAAAGACTAGTCTTAAGTGCCAGGTTCTCCACCTGGGTAATAAAAATGCAAAGCATGCATACTGGTTGAGGGATACACTTCTGGGTAGCAGTGCGTGTGATCATGCCCTTGGGACACAGGTGGATAGGAACCTAAATATGAACCATCAATGTGATGGAGCAGCAAAAAAGATGAACACAGTCTTGGGGTTATTAACAAAGGCTTAACATCCAAATCACAGGTTATCATTGTCCCACTATACACCATGTTGGTCAGGCCTCATCTGTGTATTGTGTGCAGTTCTGGAGGCCTCACTTCAAAAAGGATGTGGACAAATTGAAGCTAGTGAAGATACTAGTGAAGCTAGTAACTAGGATGATCAGGGGCCTGGAGACCAAGCCCTACGCAAAAAGACCGAGGGACCTGGGGATGTTCAGTTTAGAGAAGAGGAGATTGGGGGGAGATCTGATTACTCTCTTTAAGTATTTAAAAGGCTGTTATGAACCTTTCTTTCTCTTGAGTAGATTTGGTCTTTAAGCCTTTAATTCTTGCCCCATCTTGGTAGATTGCTGCCATCAGGAATTAAATTTCAGAATAACTTAAATTTCTCCTTTTAGTAACATGCCCAAGGGTCAGGCTTTTTCATGGTACTATGTGGCCCTGAGGAAAGGAATGGGATATAGGAATGACCAGGGCTCATTTCTAGGGGGAACGCACCAGAACACCGTTCCGGTAGTTCCCCCAAATCAGGTGGCCCCACCCATCTGACTTTAAAACATTTTGGGCTGTTTAGGCCTCGATTGGGGCCAAAGCGGCCACAATCGGGGCCAAAGCGGCCTGGATCGGATCATTACTGGGCAGGGGAAACATTCCCCTGCTTAGCACCGACCCGATTCTGGCCATTTTGGCCCCAATCTGGGCCGCAACGGGCCTAAAATGTCAATTTTCAGCCATTTTGGATCCATTTTGGCCTGGATAAGGGCCAAAGCAGCATGGATCAGGGCCAAAACAGCCCACATCGGGTCGGTGCCGGGCAAAGGGAGCCTCCCCCACTCAGCACTGATCCGGTCCTAGCCGTTTTGGTCCCGATCGAGGCCGAAACAGGTCAAAATGGCCATTTTGGGCCCATTTCGGCTCAGATCAGGTCAGTGCTGGGTGGAGGAAGCCACTCTCACCTGGCACCAATGTGGTCCCAGCCGTTGTGGCCCTGATCCTGGCCAAAACAGGTCAAAAATTGCCATTTGGGGCACATTTTGGTCTGGATCGGGGCCGAACCTGCTTGGATTGGTGCCAGGTGGGAGAACCCTTCCCCACCCAACTCCAACGTGGTCCCAGCCATTTTGGCCCCGATCCAGTCCAAAACGGGCCGAAAATGTCCATTGTTGGCCATTTGGGGCCATTTCGGCCTGGGTTGGGGCCAAAATGGCCAGATCGGGTCGGTGTCAGGCAGGGGAAGCCTTCCCTGCTCAGCATAGACACAGTCCTGTCCGTTTCAGCCCCAATCCTGCCCAAAACTGGCCCACAATGGCCATTTTCAGCCATTTTCGGCCCGGATTGGGGGAAAAAGGGACACCGACCTGGTCCCAGCCTTTTAGTCTCTGATTTGGGCTCAAATGGGCCCAAAATGGCTGTTTTTGGCACTTTCGGGCCCTTTTGGGCCCGGATCTGAGCTGAAAAAGCCTGGCCTGGGTCAGTGCTGGGCAGGGGAGGGTTCCCCCGCTCGGCTCCGACCAGATCCAGTCCTTTTCGGCTCCAATCCTGGCCCAAAAAGCCCAAAGTGTCCACTTTTGGCCATTTGGGCCATTTTCTGCTGGGGCCAGAACTGCCGGGCTGTGGTCGGTGCCAGGTGGGGAAATTCTCTCCTGCCCAGCACTGATCTGGTCCAGGCTGTTTTGACTGTGATCCGGGCCAAAATGGGGCCCAAATGGCCATTTTTGGCCAATTGGGGCCCTTTTTGGCCGGGATCAGGACCAAAACCATCAGGATTGGGTCAGTGCCTGGTGGGGGACTCCTCTCCTGCCTGGCTCTGACCCAATTGGGCCATTTGGGGCCTGATCCAGGCTAAAACGTGCCCCCAAATGGCCATTTTGAGCCATTTTTGTCCTCTTTTAGCCTGCATTGGGGGCAAAAGAGCCCTGATTGGGCCACTTTCAGGTGGGGCTACGCTCCCCTGTCCGGCAGCATCCTGGCCATTTTGGCCTGATCAAGGAGTGTTGCATATGCTGATGAGTTATGCTAATGAGTTCCTGCAGTTCTTTTTCTACGAAATGACCCCTGGGAATGACAGATACTCTGGGATATTAAAAAAAAAGTAAACTTTTATTTTTATAAGAAGCATATCGGTTTCATGTTATTTCTAAAACTTGATGGTTTCAAAAGAGTAGTTTTCAATTCTTAAAGTTACTTTACTCATACCCAGTCACATAGATCTTCTCTTAGGCTTCACAGTTTGCCTGCTTTTGGTATTAATTTCTCTCTCAATTACAAGACCTTTTCTCAGGCACACACACAGTTTGCCTGCTTTCTCCTGACTGAATGTTCTTTCACAAACACAGTTCAGGCTTCCACACAAGTTAGATTTCTCTCAGACAACATATAAAAGAGCTCAGGCTTCACACAGCTTGCCTGCTTTCTCCTAAATATTTCTCTCAGAACTGCTTAAAAATACTCAGGCTGCACACAGCTTGCCTCTCTTGCCCAGACTCAATCATTTTTCTCCACTCTCAGTCTAAAACTGCATTCTCTCCGCCCAGACTCTCAGTCATCAACCAGTCATATCACTCATTCATCCCTCTTCCCCACCCCTTCATCTGTACCACATCAAGCATTTAAAGACACATACACACATTTACTTAAAATGATTACAGGCTGTCACTTAGAAAAGGGAAGAGAGCTGTTTGAACAAAGATCTTCCAGAAACATAAAATGTTTTTTGTAGGTGAATCTGGCCACGCCTATCCATACTTCTGTTATCTCACAGTTGGATTACTGCGACACCCTGTATGTGGGGCTGCCCTTGAAAACAACCAGCGAAGTATAACTGGTCCAGAACCATTGATGGCCACTTGATTGACCAGGTACAGACCTTCAAATATCTTGGTGCAGTATTTCATGCCTCTGGTTCAAAGAAAGCACATATTGTCCACACAGCAGATATTGAGTAAAAGTTATCTCACAGTATACTAAGATTTGTCTGAACAAAGGGTGGACATTACATCCCTGCTGCCCTAAAACTCTTTAAAGCCAAAACTTTGGCCCAACTCCTGTATGGAACCATGATAGGGGCATGTCATGATCTGGCTGTGCCAGGAAGGCCTAGCAAGGCCCCAGAAGACTATTAGCAGTGGGAGTAGGCCTGCCAACAATTACCAGGAGCCCCTGGGCCGTTTTGGTGCCCTTTTTGGCCAATCAGAACACAGGGGGCTGGTGCTATATAAGTCTGGGAGGGAAAACGCCTGTGTTCTTTCTCCCAGGGAGCAGGCCAGAGGAGGTTTCTGCTAGGGGGAGAGGCCCTTATCCAGGTAGGGTGAGAAGACAGGCCTGGCAGACAGAGGGACAGTGAGTTCAGTCGCACTAGGGCCTTTTGTTTATTTTGCTTTCACCCATCTATTGTTGCTAATGCACCTTGCTTGTTTGTTTGATATTAACTGACCTCCTTGTAAATAAACTCTTTTGTTTGTTGTTACTCTGCTGGGTCCTCACGTCAGTTTATTGGCCAAGCTGCGGAGGTCAAAAGTCTGCAGTGTCTTTCGTGTTCTTTTATTCTTGTCTGGATGCTATGCTTTGTGGTCCCGATGTAAACTTGTCCACAGCTGCAGGGTATACGGTATACTCCTGCAGAGGTGAGGGGGTCTCTACTGTCTTTTGCTGATCGTAGCATCTGTTGTATTTTTCGGGTGGGTCTGAATACTGCTTGAAGGTTATGCTTTTTCATAACCTTTCCCATCTGATCAGTAATTCCTTTGATATATGGCAAAAACACTTTTCCCGTAGGAGACTGTTTTTCCTTGGTTGTTTGAATCATCCTGGGTTTGATTGCTCTTCGGATTTCATTTCTGGAGTAGCCATTTGCCTGAAGTGTGTGGTTTAGATGATTAATTTCCTCATTGAGAAAGTATGGCTCACATATCCGTCTTGCACGATCCACTAATGTTTTCATTATGCCTCTTTTCTGTCGGGGGTGGTGATTGGAGTTTTTGTATAAGTACCGATCTGTGTGTGTTGGTTTCCTGTAGACCTTGTGACCTAACTGAAAGTTTGCTTTGCGGATGACCAAGGTATCCAGGAATGGGAGTTTTCCCTCGATTTCTTTCTCCATTGTGAATTGTATGTTCAGGTGGATGTTGTTGAGATGATTCAAAAACCCCATCAATTCTTCCTCCCCATGGCTCCAAATGATAAATGTATCATCCACAAACCGAAATCATACACTGGGTTTGTGGGGTGCTGATTCTAGAGCTGTTTTTTCAAAATGTTCCATGTAGAAGTTTGCTATAACTGGGCTGAGAGGGCTCCCCATGGCCACCCCATCCATCTGTTCATAGAATTCGTTATCCCATTGGAAGTAACTGGTTGTCAGACAATGATGGAATAAGGCTGTTACATCCTCTGGGAAAATCTGATCAATAAGTGCAATAGTGTCTTTTACTGGAATACAAAAAGAAGATTAAGGAACTCCTGGACCCCTCCACCTACAAAAAACTAAAACGAGATCCCACCTGCAAAATCATCAGGCTAACAAATGCGCTGATCAAGAATTCCTCACTACATCCCGACACGCACAGAAAACTATGAAAGACAGAAGCACAGCCACCTAGACTATATGGACTCCCTAAAATACATAAGGATTCAGTCCCACTCCGACCCATTGTGAGTGCCATTGGTTCACCGACATATGAATTAGCTAGACATCTGGCCGATCTCCTGCAGGACCACATCGGGAAAACCTCGTCTTACATTAAAGATTTAGCAGATTTCATCAACAAAATCAGTTCTCTGAAACTCAATCCACAAGACATACTTGTCAGTTTTGATGTTGTATCCCTGTTTACCAAGGTTCCAGTAAAAGACCCCCTCACCTCTGCAGGAGTATACCATATACCCTGCAGCTGTGGACAAGTTTACATCAGGACCACAAAGCGTAGCATCCAGACAAGAATAAAAGAACACGAAAGACACTGCAGACTTGGACAACCTGAAAAATCAGCAGTGGCTGAACATAGCCTAACTCAAACAGGGCACACTATCTTATTCCAGGACACCAAAATACTGGACAACACTTCCAACTACTTTGTCAGACTGCAAAGGGAAGCCATTGAAATTCACAAGCATAAGCAAAACTTCAACAGGAAAGAAGAAACCTTCAGAATGAACAGAGCATGGTTTCCAGTTCTGAAAAACACCAGGCTAACAAAACACTCTATACCCGACAATAGCCCTGCAGAGAAGATTAGCACATCAAGCACCAATCCATATGCAAAAGAACCTCCTCAGGATACAGTGAAGCCTCCCGCCATTAGCATTCCACACCCTGGAAAACTCTTACAGGATGACTCAGCTCAACCCCACCCCTCCTGAGTAGATATAAATGACCTGCCAACATCTTTCCCACACTGTGACACTGAGAGATCTCTGTCTTTTGGTGCTACACCTCTGAAGATGCCAGCCACAGCTGCTGGCGAAACATCAGGAACTACAATGCCAAGACCACGGCAATACAGCCCGGAAAACCCACAACAACCATACCTCCCTTTTATTATACTGTTTTAATTAACTGTTCTAATTTTGTGCTATTTTTACTAATAATTTTAACTCTGTAATTTTGTAGTATTCCCTCTATGCTGGTCTTTGACCGTATAATGAATTTGAATTTGAACTAGTCTAGACTATGGCAACCCATCTTTTGGCAGCTGCTAGCTGCTGGGATCATATATTGCCTGTTTTGAAAGTATTACACTATTGCCTGTTTTGAAACTATTTGCCAGTCTTTTTCCAAGATGAATTCAAGGTGCTGGTATGACTTTTAAAGTCCTTCATGACCTGAGATCCACATATTTGAAGGACTGTCCCCTTCCATATGTCCCTGTATGCTAACTATGGTCTTCGGGCAACCATCTCTTGGCAATCCCACCTCTTAGGATAGCATGTGGAATCAGCTAGCGGTTGGGCCTTTTCCATTGTGTCCCCTAATCTATGGAATGGTCTCCCAGAAGGAACGGGGAGCTCTTACCTTGGAGGTCTTTAGGAGATGTGCAAGGTGTGTCTGTTTGCCAGGATTTTTCAGGGGATTTGAATGGCAGACATTTTTTAAGGGGAGAAGAGAATTTCCAGGTTGATATTTTATTTTCATTTTAACTGTGCATATTTTAAATCTATTGCTGGGAAAGTTTGCAGTTGCCCATTAATGTTTTTGGGGGAAGGCACACTGCTGTCTAATAATAGCATTGGTAGGTTGAATTTTCCCAGTAATAGGGTGAGGGAGGTGCAAACTGTTACAGATTCATAGGGTCTTCCGCCCTCATCCATTTGTTTCTCTCTTTACCTCCATTTGCCTCCATTTCTTTTCCCCAGATCTATCTCTGCTCCAAAGGCTGTCTCTCCTCCCCCCCGGAAATCTCTTTTGGCCCTGCACATATACTCATGTACAAGAGAATCCCTGTCCCTGTTCTCTTCTCTGAGATGGTGGAGTGTGCACAGGTGTTCTTTGCTGTCTCCCCTTGGGTAAATCCACATTACTCATTCTAAGTCGCATGTTCCCCGCATTCCCCACGCAATTCCGAGTGCCGGTCACATTACCTCATTAAACAGACGCATTTCATTCACATTTCTCCCGAATCTGTGGTCACAGGTTTTCAACGGGAGTTTCACGGTGGCCGTGAACGGGCCAATGCGCAATTTACGTGGTTTTTTTAAAAACCACCCCCCTTCCTGTCTCTCCGGCCGTTCTGAGAGTTCCTATTGGCTGATTCAACTTGCAAATGCTCCGTAGTCTGCAAAAGACTGTTTTTGACTTCATAGCATTGAATTTATTGATTATGCTGTTTCTGAATCAAATCTAGTAGTTTGAAAAGTCATTTTGGGGTGAATCCATCCTCAGAACGGACTCGCGAAACTTCCTTTTTAACTGTTTTTTATTTATTTTTATTTTATATTACTGTAATATCGAAATTACAAAATATCAAAATAATGACACTCCAAGGAAGTGAAACTTCAGTAAAATTCAGGCACTGAACTGTCCTGCATAGGAAATGCCCACGAAAGCTTCCCACATGCTTCCAAATTTCCAAAAAAAGTAACGGGAGAGAGCCATCAGTGCTGTCAGTGGGGGAAAGAGAGGCATCATTACCTTCAATGATGTTTCTTTATAAGGCAAGATCGAAATAACGGAAAAGTGAGCTAAAAAAAATTTAAAAAATGGGTGGGAAAAAAGGTCCCGCCCAAAAAAGCAGTTTTCGAGCGGCCGTGTGACCAGAGGGACGCGCGAGAAACATGGATTAGAAGCAGGAATGTGAACGAAGAGGAAAAAATCGCGGATTGAAGGCAAACGGAAGATATCCGATAAACATGCGGGTAATGGGTGAATGTGGATTTGACCCTTCTCTCCTACTACCCATTCCCTCTTATGCCTGCCCCTCCCATCTGAACTTCTAAATTTGATATTAACCAGCTCCGTTCTCTGTCCTTGCCAAGCCTTGTCCAACTCCCAGCTTTACAGCCACAGCTTTATTTTATTTTGCTGTTCATTTTCTTTCAGATTAACCCATCTTGCAATATTTATCAGTAGCCAAAGTTAGAGGAATAATGATTCTGTCACTTATACAAGTTGTTTGGCATGGCTAACATGCTATCGGAAAACATCCACTCCACTCCTCCACAGCATCATGTTGCATGTGTACACCAGTCAGGTCTTCCCTGTGATCTTTCCAAGCCTGCTTTGAAGCAGTGTTTTAGGAAACTTGCAGTAAAGCTGGGGTGTGACCCATGTCAGGTTCTGCCCTAGGCCACCCTGTGAGACGCCGGCCTGCCTGACTTCCACCTTAAAGGATCTTCAGGGAATATGCGGGATCCTGCTCTGTGGAAAGAGGGGGGGTATACCTCACCCTCACACATTCTCAGTCCACTCGCAGGTCCCCTCAACCTGACATTGTCCCAGCTGCCTTCCATGGCAGCTGTCCCCATCCAGCCATCGCTCCTCCCCCTCCCCTCTGTTCTCTCATTCCTTCCTTCTCTCCTCCACTCCATCACACTCCTACACAACCCAACCCACCTTGTGCGTGGACTTCCCGTATATCCTGTCCCTCATTCCAGGCTCCACGTGCCAGGCCACACCCCTCTTTTTCCTCCTAGCATTGGCCTAGGCTGCCTCAAGCAGTTGCACCTGGGGTAGCTAGTTTGGCTGCATTGGACAGCTACAGCTGTGCTCTCTTGGGTGGCTGCCAAGCCTCCTCTGCTCCAAGCTTCCAGCAGCCTCAGCTGGTGTTTATTACTCCTTCCCTGTTCGCAGTTTGGGGTGTGGCCCTGTGCTGCTTCTGCTGTCCTGCCAGTAAGGTAGCTGTCTGGCTGGCTGTCCCTATTTCTTGTTCCTTCTCCCTCTGCCCTGGCCCCCTCGTGGCTGTCCTTACTTCCCTGTCAGGGCTCCTAGCCTCCCACTGGAGGGTAGGGCTGGCTGGCTTCCACCTGCTCCGTCTGACCCTCTGGGCCTTGGGTGCTTCTTTCTCTTCCTTGAGTGCTGGCAGGTTCTGGACCTGGGGGTCTGTTGGGGCGGCTAGACAGCTGTCTCCTGGCTGTCTCCTGTCCCCTTCTCCTGGCAAGTCTGGGGGCTGAGCCACAGACTCTGGACAACCCATGTGGTTGGGAAAGTGTTGATTTTCTTAATCCTGCCCACATTGGTGTCATTTTCCCTGCCACGGTTTCTGCTGGAACTGCCCCCACCACTACTGGAAGGTTTTAGTTATTTTAAAAAAATAAAATCAACAATTGTCATATAAGAGGAAAGTCATATCTCTGCAAAAAATGGGGCTGGACACATTTTTAAAAAGCAAAACTGGGAATTCAGAGAACCTGATAGACAGATTGTTATACTGTTGTACCAATATGTCAACTGCTGATTTAAAAAAACAAATAAAAAAAGTATTCCTGTGGCACTTTTGGGGAATGGCCCCTGTGAGGAACTGGGGCAGGGAAACCTGCTGTGTGGAAACCCTGTTATGTCTGTGTTATATCAGCAGCCCAGCAGCAACAGGGAAACCACAAATGCCTGTCCCCACACTATGAGGGAATCCACACAAGCTTGACATATTTCTTGTTTAAATAAAAATCCCAATATTAGTAATTTTCACCAAAATAAAATACTGGAGATTTGTGATACTGAAAGCAATAACAGAAGTCATACCAACTGTGCTGGTTTTGTTTTTGTTAGTGCACTGTTTGATGAAGTATTAGGGCTAAGTGTGTAGATAGGCTCTAGTACTCTCCATACTTACATGTATGATCCACAAGCACTTGTGTAACTTAGATGTACATTTCTATTTCTATATGCATGACATTCTGGTCTATGATTCATATGGTGGGAAAGGCAATTTGCTCCACCTTTGAGCCATCATTTTTCATCTTGCCCACCCACAAAACTACGATTTTGTATTTCACTCCTCCCTGACCTGGATGGCCCAGGCTAGCCTGATCTCATCAGATTTCAGAAGCTGAGCAGGGTCAACCCTAGTTAGTACTTGGATGGGAGACCACCTAGGAAATCCAGGGTTGCAACGTAAAGGCAGGCAATGGCAAACCACATCTGAATGTCTGTTGTCTTGAAAACCCTGTGAGGTTGCCATAAGTCACCTGTGACTTGATGGCACTTTCCAGCACTATCACCTCTGAGCCTCCTGCGAGTCTTGAAATTTGCTCTTTCCTGATGTGAGTGAACCCATAGATTGGACTAAATGAAATCTGGGATCCAAAAGTCTTTGGTATAAAATTGATACGTATCAGTTTTATTTAAAACTTTAATGTATGGAATCTCTGATATCTGTTTGTCTTGTTTATGTAAAGTACAGTTTCTGTTAAATGACAAATTTGACATTTTGAGGTCTCGCAAGATTTTATTCAGCTACAATAAAATTCAAAATGCCATTCACGGAGGGGTCTGTGCATGCCACTGGATTTTTTGAACACCAGTCACCACCATGTGGATTAAGTCTTCAGTGCAGTATGCTACATAAGGAAGTAGCCCAATCATTACTTGTGCTTCAAAATATGAGCTACAAAAAAACTTCCCGATATGTTAATTTTCAGATTTTAAGAAGCTGTTATTGAAGGTCTTAGTGAAAATTGTCATGAAAATTGTCAGCTCTGTCAGTAGGCTATGATGCTCTTAATCCCTTCTACCCATCTTTTGCCATCAGTGCATAGAGGAGAATGTTAAGTCTCAATGTGTGATATCAAGGCAGAACAGAGGTGATTCTGGCACTGTACAAGATCTATAGACATTGGAATTAAGTATGCATCACAAGCAGAAGGGGATGAAGACATCTAATAAAAATAAACACACACACACATGTATGTATGTATTATGTATTGTGAACCACCTTGGAAACATTGAGGGGATGGAGGCACCAGCCCTTTCCTAATCCTGAAGTCTATAACTCAACCATGATAAAAGGTGGAAAATGATATACTACCCAATTTATCATAGTTTTGGGGATCATCAAGCTGGGTTAAGGTAAAGAACGTTTTTTAAAAAGTCTGACAGGGTGAAACAATACAGTTTTTTATCAATGTCAAAAATGAACAAGTTGTGTGCAAGTAACTTTGTCAGTCATGCCCTGGCTTATTTCCCGAAGTAGCATTTTGTGGCATTTATCTTTTGAATTGATCTGGCAAGTGAGCATTGGAAATGTTGGAGCCATGGAACAATTTCTCAGGTTGGTAGCAATTGATATTACTTTTTTCTTACCATTGTTGTTTGATTATTTGATGCAGAGATGCACATTAGATTTGTCATGGAGCTGTGTCCATGAGCTGCAAAAGAAAGTCTTTTGGATACCAAATTTGTACTTGAACAATTGTTTCTGTCTCATAAAAAATTGCCAGTATAAGGAGTTTCATCCCATGACATATGTGAATTATAAAATAAAAGTGGGAGATCTCAGAACTTTCAAGAAAATCCTATTTTCCCCAGCTAATCCCTGCTTACTCTCCTCTTGTTCTGCAAAAATCCCACCCCCCGTTTTAAAAGAGATTTTTGTGGTGTGTGTACGTGTTCATATGTTGCTAGTTACTTGGAGGTGGGTGGCTTAGTGCCATATACATATATATAATAGTGTCATATGTGTGTGTGTGTGTGTGTGTGTGTGTGTGTGTGTGTGTGTGTTTTACAAACCTAAGTTTCTCAGAAACAGATACCTTAGTCTTGGGTGACCCTCTCATAGACTTTTGACCTTCACAGGAGGGCAACACATCACTATTAGATGAATGATTTTCATACCAAGGACCAAACTTGATCATATAACCTACCAGCTCCACCTCGCTGATGACAGCAGGTAGATGTTCACCATTTGCCAAGTAGTAGTGTGAAAAAAGGAGTACAACTTCATATTATGAACAGAAGGTTTCTTTAATTCAGTTTTGATCCATAGTAATGGAACGTATAACTTGGTTAAAAATGCATACCATGATTAGTTTTTAGTAAAAAGTCACCTGTATTCACTCTCTACTGTCCATAAGAAGGTGGGGTTTAAATGAGCAAGGTGGGTTCTCATACATCATTCCGTGTGTATAAAATGAATGTTCTGTACATGCTGTACCGACACGTATCTGCAGCACTGTTAGCATGACGAACATTGCTATTTTAAATTAAAAGGCTATTGTTTGTCTTTCACAACCTGTTATGAATCGTTAAGATAATATAATCCTCCTTGTATCCGTTTTTCCATTATTGGTCATCAAATTAGTTGGAGCTTTAAAAAAAAAGATAAACTTTCTAAGTTTATTCAGTCTTTGTAAACAGGTGCCATTCCAGTGGCTTAAATTAAAGACACCTGCGTACGTCAGGCCAGATTTTCTAGTTTTTAGAACAATAGTAATAACTATATCAACTATTCTGCTGCCAAATCCTGTCAAAACATTTCTGTTTCTGCATATCATCACAACCTTGCTAAATTTATATACAATGAAACCTAGAAACAATGTTCCTTAGTTACTTAAATGTGCAGAACCTGTAGAGGGAGCTCAGCTCATTTATTTTGTTTTTTTTGGGGGGGGGGCGCTCAAATTGCAAAGGTTTAAGCCTAAATTTATTGGGAGAAAAATGCCAGCATGCATATATCCTCTATCTTTAGTTACCAAAACTGCACAAAGCCGCGTTATTTACCATGGCATCTGATTTCACAACAAGATTCCACACACTTGTACAACACAGCCTTAGGGAATGTTTCTCCTGCCGGCAGATGGAAGAACATGCGTTTGAATTTCATTTTTCTTCTTCTGTTACATATTTCACTGTTCTTTTGCTTTACCCAGGGTTCTTCAGTACAGGAGGGGGAAAACTGGAAGGCATGATGCTGCCAAAGCTAAGCGTTCCACTGACTTTCAGTGATATACGTATGCATATATCTAAATCTGTCCCGCAGCAATCACTGGAACTTTGGCTGCATCATGCCCCTGAGTTGCAGTGTTATCCTCAGAGGTCCCTTGGTTTATAAAATATAGCTGCTTTATAAAATATATCTTTATATTTGGGTTTCAGTATCAGAGTCCAAATCATATGCATCTTATTGCAATTCTGAAGGATGTAAATATGGCATTTTCTACTTTTTCCTTCTAGATACTTGCAGCTGCTGGCATATTTTGTAAGAACTGCTGAAAATTAAACCCACATAAGCAAGGCCCCATAAGATAAGCTGCTGCTGCTGCTGCTGCCACCAACTTCATTCCTGTCCCCACTTCCCTACTTGCTCTCTTTGGCAGGGACTAGGACAGAAGTTGTAGACAAAAGAAGCACCACCACTGTTTCCTGGCCACCACTGCTTGCTCACTTTCTCTCCTATATGGGAGCGTGCACTGGAGAAATGAAGGAAAAAGCAGCAGCAGAGCCACCTCTTTGTCCTGGCCACTTCCGCTTGTTTGCCTTCTCTCCATGGTAGGAGCGGAGGGTATGAATGGAAGGAGAAAGCAGATCCGTAACATCCTTGTTCTACTTGCTGCTGCTGTTTTGCTTTAGAGGTTTTTCTTCTTTCCAGCTGTCCCCAGCCCCTCTTGCCCACACTTCCTTGCCCATTCCAGCTTGTTCTCTTCTACCATCCTCCTCCTTCACCTCTGCTTACCACAGTATCCTGAGATCTGTTTCCTGTATGTAACCTGTGGAAGCACTGATAGTGTTTCTCTGGTTTAGGAGATTTTGTAACCACCCATTTTTTAAAAAGATTTTTTCTGTAAACCTTGGAGTTTCTCCCGGTTTGTAGAAAGATTTCTCTTTACTGTACAAAGCCCTAATCTGCACATTTACCAGTTTGCATCTAGGGCCAAGGTCAGAATTAGATATAATGATAGATACGGATATGTCTTATAATTGATATGAGAACCATGTCTCTTACACTCAGGTATCAGAACTCAGGCCCAGGGCATATAGTAGAAGAATTGCCCCCATATTAGTCTACATTTGCTGTATTATCATTGAACACAAATTTGCTGTGTCCCAGTTCTATCAGGAACCATTCTTCTTCAGCAACCTAGGATAAACCAATATAAGATTTCTGAAATCGGTTGGTTACAATGAGTAAAATTAGTAAGCTAGAGGCAAAATAGAGATAGAATTTGGATGGCTCTGCTCGTTCTTAGTAAAAGTGTAGATTTTGAGGGAATGTGACTGATCTCTCACTCTAAGTTTTCATTGACTTGCCTTATGTTAACAGCATTTATTGTGCAGGAACTTCATTAGTAGGGTTGCCAGCTCCATGTTGGGAAAATTCCTGGAGATTTGGAGTGGAGTCCAGGAAGGGCAGGGTTTGGGGAGGGACCTCAACGAGGTATAATGTCATACAGTCCACCTTCCAAAGCAGCTTATTCAGGGGAATAGACCTGTCATCTGGTGATCAGTTGTAATTCCAGGAGATCTCGAGACCTCACCTGAAGGGTTGGCAAACCTCTTATTGGTCCAGTTTTATTTTATAGTTCGTGAAAACTTCTTGCCCGATTTCAAACAGCAATATTTTTAATAATCACAGAACACTAATATATACCAGCATCCAGGGGTCGTTTTGTAGAAAAAGAGCTGGAGGAACTCATTAGCATAACTCATCAGCATAACTCATTAGCATATGCCACGCCCCTTGCCACTACCAGAAGTGTAAATCCAAGAGGGGGTGGTCCCAAACAAAATGAAACGAAGCCAAAGAACAGGACCACCAGAAGTGTGTCATTAGCATAACTGATTTGCATATGCCACACACACTGACATCACCTATCCTGGCTGTTTTGGACCCAATCCTGGCCATTCAGGGCCGAAATTGGGCCCAAAATGGCAAAAGCGTCTGAAAATGGCCGAAAAGGGGCCCAAAATAGTCAGGATCAGGCCGCTGCTGAGTGGGAGAGTGATCTGTCAGAGGCCCGATCCGGGCCGTTTCGGCCCCAATCCAGGCTGAATCGGGCCCCAAATTGCTAAGAGTCAGGTGGGCAGGGCCACCTGACATGTGACTTCTTTGGGGAACTGCTGGAACTGTGTTCCTGCACGTTCCCCCTCGAAATGAGCCCTGTTAGTAAAGAGGTGACTATTGATCTAGTGCTATCATGAAGAAATACCAATGATGCATATCTTTCTAAGAAATTAACTCTTTTTCTAGCTTCTGTTTTGAAATAGTGGTGGTGGTTTAAGCTGAAACCTAAGCAAATGCCTTTATTGAAATGTTAAGCATGTTAGTACTACTTGAAGGACTGTCTCCTCCTTTACTGCCCGACCTGCTATTTAAGATCTGCCTGCCAAGCCCAGCTCTCTGTGCCCTCGTCTTCAGGTCTGAGTTGGCATTTTCAGTGGTGGCATGTACCATACTGTCTTTTAGGTGCCAGGACAAAACATTCATTTTTATGCAAGCTTTTAACTAAGGGTTTTGATATTTTCTGCTGCTTTTTGGTTTACTTTCAAAATTAAGTCTGTTTTATGGTTATGTTTTAGGGTTCTCAGAGATAGATTTTTGCTGCTTTTATGCCCTTGGCTTATTTTTAATGGTTTGTTCTGTTTTTATATCAATAATGTATTAGGTTTTTAATAATTTTATGATATTTTTACTTACAATCTACTTTGACTCCTCCTTAGGCAAGGTGGCATGTGAATTCTGTAAAAAAATTATACAGGCCATCCATATGGAAATATTAAAGATGAATTTGTATATGTTAGCTTAGACAGAATAGAAAAGATTTGAGTGTTACTGTGTGTGTGTGTGTGTGTGTGTGTGTGTGTGAGAGAGAGAGAGAGAGAGAGAGAGAGAGATCCATTTCATGTGGAAGCTCCGTGGTTTTTCTTATTGGAAGGATAAAAGAGAAAGTCCAAAAGTACCCTGGTGGTACCTTTTCCTGAGAGGGTAAGCAGAGAAGCTAATTGAGTACATCCTGAAGCATCAATTAATGTTCACTTGAATAGATTGAGGAGTGCCAATCACAAATGCTGGAGGATAGAAAAAAAACTATGGGAAATGATGGCAATAAATAAAATGAGAAATATGCAACAAAACAAGAATGAATGGAGACCACTGGATTTTATAAGGATTTTTGTTATTTTTTAAAAATAATGTTAATGATACATGTCCGGAGCCAGAAGCACTTGGTAATTTGTTGTAGACCAGAGGACGTATGATAATCCCAATACTTCCTTTTCCATCTGATTCCTTACTTTCTTGTAACAGGTTTTAGGTGTCCATTGAATCTTCATCCGCTTCATTTGCTCCATTCATAAATTTCTGTGTATGTGTGTCCTCCTGTCTTCTCTTTCCAACCAAGAAAACAAGAAAAATCTGTTCACAAAGAGATAATAATAATAACAACAACATTTGGTTTATATACCGCCCTTCAGAACAACTTAATGCCCACTAAGAGTGGTTTACAAAGTATGCCATTATTAACCCACAATAATCACCCTGTGAAGTGGGTGGGGCTGAGAGAGCTCCAGAGAACTGTGACTAGCCCAAGGTCACCCAGCTGTCTTCAAGTGGAGTGGGGAATCAAACCCGTTTCTCCAGATTAGAGTCCCGTGCTCCTAACCACTACACCAAACTGGCTCTCCAGTTGTCTCTGTGACCAGACATCTCCAGGATTGCCTTCCTGGTAGGACTTCTCCTTCCATACTAGCTTTTTGAAATTTTCAAATGAAAATAGAAGGTGAAATCTTTGAGGTGAATATTGGAGTAATCCTGCAAAGGAATTATTCTTGAGAACCAGCCACAATCAATATATTCTGCCATCCCTAATCTTTGTTACTATTATGACTTCAAAACCTAAATTCCCTATCATTTGCCAAACCAGATTAACAAAGTTGAGCACTTAGCAATTAAATAGTTGGAAACCTGGGAAGTACTAGACGTGTGCATTATAGCATTGTAATTTTGGGATGGGAAAAGACCTCAGAAGAGCTGAAGAGTATTAATCCTCTAACCCATTCCAATTCAAATCAAGTGTGAACAGTATTAGTCAGATACAAAGTACTGATTTACAGGTATATCTTATACTTAAACATTTGGCTTAATATTAAGATGGGTAGCAGTGTTAGTCTGTCTGTAGCAGTAGAAAAGAGCAACAGTCCAGTAGCACCTGTAAAACTAACAAAATTGTGGTAGGGTATGAGCTTTCGTAAGCCACAGCTTACTTCTTCAGATACAACTAGAATATGAGTCCATCTGTCATGGGCTGGGCCCGCCCAAGCTGGGAGTCCAGGTACTAGCACGAAGCCAAGGGGTGTTCAAAAGTCACAAGCCAGGTCCAGTCCGTAGTCAGAGCACAAGGTTAATGCCAGGGTTGCCTCCAGGATCCAAAAAGCCAAGCCAAGTCCAGTCCGTAAGTCAGAGCACGAGGGTATCGAATCAAGGTGCAGGCAAGAGCAAGACACAAGGTACCAGGGAGTGGTTGCAGGTAGTTGACACGTTGCTTCCACGCCTGGCAGTTGCTCCTGACTGGCTTTTATAGCCAGGCGTGATTTTCAGCCAGCTGCTGGGGCTCCATCCTGATGCTACTCATCATCACTCTCCAGCAGCTGGCGTTGGCTCAGGAGACGAGCACTGCGCCGTCTCTCCTGCAGTTCCAGTCTCTGGCGCTGCCTGCGGCGCTCTCTAGGTGTGGGTGAGCCTGGGGGGGTGGAAGCCCCTGGCTGGGCTTCCCCTGTGGTGCTGGCAGTCCCTGACTGAGCCTCCCCTGTGGAAGTTCCTGGCTGAGCTTCCCCTGTGGTATTGGGGCTAGAGGGTGCTGGTGTCTCAGCTGCTAGCTGTGAGCCTTGATCAGCCAGCAGCTGCTGCTCATGATTGCTGGCTTCTGCTGAGTCAGGGCTAGGGCTGGCTACACAGAACTCTTCTTCTCCTGAGGAGTCCTGGCTGGCTACACGAGGCTCCTCTCCTCCAGAGGAGACCTCACTCTCAGACTGGGCTATGACACCATCCCCCCTCCCAAGGCCCCCCCTCCTCTGTGGCCCGGGCGCCCCCGGTTTCTGAGGATAGGCCCGATGGAATTGTCGGACTAGACGGGGGGCATGAATGTTCACAGCCGGCTCCCATGAGCGGTCTTCCGGTCCATACCCCTTCCAGTCCACCAAGTACTGCACTTGCCCCCGCCGGCGACGGGAGTCCAGGATCTGGGCGACCTCATATTCTTCTTGCCCCTCAATGGTAATCGGAGGTGGAGGAGGTGGTGGCCCGGGATGGTGCAGGTCTGGGGGTGACGCCGGGACTAGAAGGGACCGATGAAACACGGGATGGATCGGGAGGGTCGGTGGTAGTTGCAGGCGGTAGGCTACGGGGTTCACCTGGTCGGTGATCACGAAGGGTCCAAGGAACCGAGCATCCAGCTTTTTGGAGGGCCGTTGGCTGCGGATATGGCGGGTAGATAACCAGACCTGGTCACCTACGGACAGGGGAACACCAGGTTGCCGTTTCCGATCCGCAGCTCCCTTGTAGTTTTCCTTGGCAAGCTGGAGTTGCTCCCGCAACAGCTCATGCATGGATTGAAGTTCCTGGAGGCGATCGTCCGCAGCTGGGATTCCTGACGAGGGTGTGGTGCTAGGAAAGAAGCGAGGGTGATGGCCATAGTTAGCCATAAAGGGGGTCTGTTGTGTGGAGGAGTGCACTGCATTGTTATATGCGAACTCGGCCAAAGGCAGTAGGGCTAGCCAGTCATCCTGTTGATGGTTTGTATAGCATCTCAGATACTGCTCCAGGGTTGCATTGGTGCGTTCCGTTTGCCCGTCGGACTGGGGATGGTGTGCTGAGGATAAGTGGACTTGGGTGCCAAGAAGGGAGTGCAGTGCCCGCCAAAACCTAGAGGTGAATTGAACTCCCCGATCGGAAATTACATGGTCCGGTCGCCCGTGAAGTCGAAAGACATGCTGAAGGTACAGGTGTGCAGTGTCCTGAGCGGTGGGGGGTCCAGAACAGGGAATGAAATGGGCCATTTTTGTGAATAAGTCCACCACCACCAGGATGCAGGTATGGCCTTCGGAGCAGGGCAGATCTGTAATGAAGTCCATGGAAATAGTCCTCCATGGCCCGGTGGGTGTGGGTAGCGGATGCAGAAGGCCGGAGGGTTTGCCAGGGGAATCCTTGGCCCGCCTACACGTCTCACAGGCTGCCACGTACCGGGCCACATCTGATTGCACCCGGGGCCACCAGAAGTCACGGGTCAAGAGATGGGTTGTCTTGTGGCGACCAAAGTGCCCAGCGGGTCTGGAATCATGGACCAGTTGCAGGACTTTCGTTCGCAGCGGGCCAGGTGGTACATAAATTCGGCCTCGATGGGTCAGTAGCCCCTCTTCCTCTGCGAAGCCATCCGCCTGGAGCTGGTGCGGCTCCCGGACCTTCTGGAGGTATTTCTGGGCAACTGGGTCCAGTACCTGTTGAGCCAGTATCTCCTCAACCAGCCCCTGGGAGGGTTGCGCGGCAGCAAAAGTTTCGGGAGCCAGGATAGTAGTTAGAGGCTCTTCCCAGCCTGGGGATGAGTTGTACTCTGGTTTCCGGGACAGAGCATCGGCTTTCTTATTCTGGGAACTGGGGACATACGTGATCCTGAAGTCAAAGCGGGAGAAGAACAATGACCAGCGGATCTGCCTCTGGTTGAGGCGGCGGGCGGTTTGGAGATGTTCAAGGTTCCGGTGATCAGTGAGCACTCGGACAGGGTGTTGAGCCCCCTCCAGATGGTGCCGCCAAACCTCGAAGGCTGCCTTTATTGCCAGCAGCTCCCGCTCCCAGATGGTATAGTTCCTTTCTGCAGGGGTAAGCTGGCGAGAGTAGTAGGCACAGGGTTGGGGGACGCTGGAGGAGGTTGCGCGTTGTGAGAGCACCGCTCCGATGGCAGTGCTGGAGGCGTCCGCCTCAACTACGAAGGGTAGCTGGGGATCTGGGTATCGGAGTACCGGTTGTGTGATGAAGCGTGCCTTCAAGGTCTGGAATGCCTCATTGGCTTCCGGTGTCCAATGGAAGGGTTCTCGAGGCCGGAGAAGCCGGGTAAGGGGAACAGCTATGGATGCAAACTGGGGGATGAACTGCCGATAGTAGTTGGCAAACCCCAGAAATCGTTGCACATCCTTCCGTGAGCGGGGGGGTTGCCAGGTCTGTACCGCTTCGACCTTAGCTGGGTCCATTTGGATACCCCGGGGCGAGATCACATGGCCGAGGAATTCTACGGCAGGCAGGTGGAATGCACATTTTTCCAGCTTGGCAAACAGGCCATGCTGCCGGAGTCTTTGCAGCACCATGCGCACGTGCTGGGGGTGTCGAGCCGGGTTCCGGGAATAAATTAATATATCATCCAAGTAAATGATGACGAACTGATCCAGCAGGTCACGAAAGATATCATTCATAAACCTCTGAAACACCGAGGGCGCGTTAGTCAGGCCAAAGGGCATTACCATGTACTCGTATTGTCCATACCTGGTACTAAAGGCAGTTTTCCACTCATCGCCTTCCCGGATGCGCACCAGGTTGTAGGCTCCCCGAAGATCCAGCTTGGTGTAGATCTGGGCTCCCTTAACTTGCTCCAGGAGGTCGGAGATCAGTGGCAGTGGATACCGGTCTCGGACAGAGATTTTGTTCAGGGCCCGGTAGTCATTGCAGAGCCGGAGTTCTCCACTTTTCTTTTTAACAAAGAGGACTGGGGCAGAGGTGGGCGAGGTGGAGGGGCGGATGAATCCTCGACGCAGATTGGTTGTGAGGAAGTCCCGGAGTGCGGCCAGCTCAGGCCCTGATAACGAGTACAGGCGTCCCACTGGCAGGGGGGCGCCGGGGATTAAGTCAATAGCACAGTCATACGGCCGATGCGGGGGGAGTTGGTCTGCCCCTTTTTCCTCAAACACATCTGCAAAATCTGCATATATCTCCGGTAGTGCAAAGGCCCCTTGTGCAGCGGCTGCAATTGGACCCGTGCGTTTATTTTCATGTGGGCAGGGTGTCCGGAAGCGAAGGTCCTGCTGGCCCCACCGAATAACCGGATCATGGCAACAGAGCCAGGAGAGCCCCAGGACCAGCGGAAAGTGGGGGATGCCCACAACATCGAAGCAGAGCTGCTCACGGTGATGCTGGATCTGCAAGAGAAGGTCCTGGGTTTCCTTGACCACTGGCCCAGAACGCAGAGGCCGCCCATCAATGGCCTCCACTACGGTGGGGGTCTTCTTTGCCCGCAAGGGAATCCTGTGCTGTGCGGCAAACTTGATATCCATGAAGCAGCGGGATGCCCCTGAATCTACCATGGCATACACAAATAGGCATCGGCCGTCGGGCAGGCACAGCTTTACAGGCACCAGGAATGGTTCGGGATGGTCACAGGAGGCATTGGCTGTTCCAACAAGTTGTTTAGCAGGAGTCCGCTCCAGAGCTAAAGCTGGGGCCCTCCTTTTTGCAGGGCAGTCATTGGCGTAGTGGCCCACCCCACCACAGTACCAGCAGAGGTTGTGGGTGTGACGCCGCTCCTTCTCCTCAGGAGGCAAATGGGTACAAGGCATGCTCGAGGGTGCTAGTTCTGCTGCCTTGGCAGGTGAGGCCTGGGGCGGAGGACAGCTTAGCACACGGGCTTGTCTCCGGTTCTCTAGCCGCCCATCGATTCGCAAGCATAGGAGAATGAGCGCTTGTAGTTCTCTCGGTCGTTCGGATCGGGCCACTTCATCCAATACCTCCTCAGATAGGCCCTCCAGGTACTGGTCGGCGAGGGCAGCTTCGTTCCAGCCCAGGTCCTGGGCCAGTAACTGGAATTCAGTGGTGTATTGGGCCACAGTCCCATTCCCCTGGGTGAGGGCACGTATTCTTTGGTTTGCTTTGATGGCCTTCAGGGGGTTCGCAAAGGCGGCAGAAATGTGGGCCACAAAGTTTGGGAAATCCCCTAGCAGTGGGGATTTGGCCAGTAACAAGGGTGTGGCCCATCTTGCCGCCTGCCCCTTTAACAGGCTGAGGATAAAGCCGACCTTGCTTTTATCTGTGGGAAAGTCTCTGGCCCGGAGTTCAATATATAGCTGGCAGCGGGCAAGAAATGCTGGGAATTCCTCCACATCGCCCTCAAAACTGTCAGGAAGCTTCACTGGGCATTTAGCAGGCGGCAGTGCAGCAGGGGCAGCAAGTAGGGTGGCAATCTGCTGCTGCAAAGTCACCAGTGCTTGAGTCAATTGCAGTACCTGATCCTGCAGCAGAGCCAGGCTCCCCAGGGTGGGCATCGCCGTGTCCATGCTGGGAAGTTTTGTGGTGGAAGCAATCTGTCATGGGCTGGGCCTGCCCAAGCTGGGAGTCCAGGTACTAGCACGAAGCCAAGGGGTGTTCAAAAGTCACAAGCCAGGTCCAGTCCGTAGTCAGAGCACAAGGTTAATGCCAGGGTTGCCTCCAGGATCCAAAAAGCCAAGCCAAGTCCAGTCCGTAAGTCAGAGCACGAGGGTATCGAATCAAGGTGCAGGCAAGAGCAAGACACAAGGTACCAGGGAGTGGTTGCAGGTAGTTGACACGTTGCTTCCACGCCTGGCAGTTGCTCCTGACTGGCTTTTATAGCCAGGCGTGATTTTCAGCCAGCTGCTGGGGCTCCATCCTGATGCTACTCATCATCACTCTCCAGCAGCTGGCGTTGGCTCAGGAGACGAGCACTGCGCCGTCTCTCCTGCAGTTCCAGTCTCTGGCGCTGCCTGCGGCGCTCTCTAGGTGTGGGTGAGCCTGGGGGGGTGGAAGCCCCTGGCTGGGCTTCCCCTGTGGTGCTGGCAGTCCCTGACTGAGCCTCCCCTGTGGAAGTTCCTGGCTGAGCTTCCCCTGTGGTATTGGGGCTAGAGGGTGCTGGTGTCTCAGCTGCTAGCTGTGAGCCTTGATCAGCCAGCAGCTGCTGCTCATGATTGCTGGCTTCTGCTGAGTCAGGGCTAGGGCTGGCTACACAGAACTCTTCTTCTCCTGAGGAGTCCTGGCTGGCTACACGAGGCTCCTCTCCTCCAGAGGAGACCTCACTCTCAGACTGGGCTATGACACCATCTGTCCTTATATCTTGGAGAGTGGAGTGACTGCAGAAGCTCAATGACAATAGCTAGTGAATGACAATGGCAAGCATGATTGAATAGGGTGGAGTATGCAGGGAGGTAGTGGGTGTGCAGAAATTAGCATTGATAATGAGATAGGAATCCAATGTCTCAAGTCAGTCCAGGTGGATGCATTATCTTGAGCTTCATTATCAGTTACAATTCAGCAGCCTGTTTTTCTAATCTCCCTTTGTAATTCCTTTGCCAGGGTAACTGCTACGTTTAGATCAGCAACTGAATGTCTGGAAGGTTAAAATGTTCTCCCACTGGTTTTTGAATATTTTGGTTTCTGATGTCAGACTTATGTCCATTAATTCTTTGTCGAAGGTACTGGCCAGTTTGTCCAGTGTAGAGAGTGGAGGGGTGTTGCTGACATATGATGGCATAAATCACATTGGAGGATGAGCAGGAGTATGAACCCAAGATGATATGGCTGATGATGTTGGGTTCACTGATGGTGTTGCTTAACACTGACATTTAATTTGTTTTTCAAGTTTTGGTAGCCCCAGCTCTATACCCATATCTCCATTTTTGGAAGGATCCTGTCCATGTTTCCTCACTTTATAGTGGGGCAGAGAAAGCCACAGTGAAATTTACTTGAGACAAGCCTCATTGCATTCACATTGTAATACCTGTAAAAAGTTCCAATTTGCAACATGATTAATTTCACATAGTATATAAAATAGGTGCAGAAGTTTTGTGAAAGCTCTGGCACTGCCTTATCCATCTAGCTTCCTTTCCCTTGTAATCAACTGCCACCGAAGCAATGAATTTGAAATTCAAGTAGGATAGTAGGGCTATTGCAGTACCTCCCAAGCATGGGGCTAAAGTCATCAGGTGGCAATTCAGCTTGATACAATTGGTCAAAGGAGGGAATGACAAGAAATGTTAACCAGGCTAGTAAAGTCTGGTATTAAAGAAGTCTAGTACAAAAGTCTTTTAAAAACCCAGAATAAGCCAGGTGATTCTTACTTACAACTTCCCAGATTAGACTAAATTTCCTACTAGAGCAGCAGGAGAATGGCAGACTTGGTCCCTTGCCCCGTAGCCTGACACCCTTCAATCTGAAAAAAACAGTGTGCAAAAACACGCCTCTGTTGCTTGGTTAATTTGCCCCATATCCATTGCTGTTTGGAGGCTGGGCTTTTTCATGAATTGGGGGTACTTTCACACACCTCCCAGGTTTCTGCAGTCTTTCTCAAATCTGCTTTGCTGTGGACTTTTGGGAAAGATCGTGTAATGTTTTGCATTTGAATAGTTCAAATTTGATTTCTGCTTGTTCATGTAGGGTTTGTAAAATTGTTGCTGTGAGTTTAAAAATATGCCTCTGAGGAAAGAAGAAGAGGGGGCTGAATGGGTATGTGGAGTGAAATCTAATTGGACAATAGCTGCACTTTAGGGCGAGGAGTGAACTGCAACTCCACGCCCTAAAGTGCAGGAGGAAGGGGAAAGCAACCATGTAACACTTTCCTGGCTTTTAAAGCCAAAAGAGAATAAGCAGTAACGTTGCAACACTTTCCTATCTACAGGGAAGCTTGTCACGTGGAAGCCTGTTGCCACTGTGCTGTATCTGCAGCTGCAGCAGGAACATGGAAACCTGTCCCTATGTGGAAACCACCACTTAGGGCTGTACTGTGGAATATGGATAAGTAGCAATACATTTACTACACAGGGATAGAAGTTGACTAAGTAGGCAGGAAGAGTGCAATCCTTCTCTAGTCCAAAATTATCTGATCATTGAAATAATTGGAAACACTGACCAGGTCCTCTCCAGATATTCATTTTGAATAAATTAATATTTAAATAAATATGACGAGAGGCCCTGCTGTATGTTCCCCTACCTTCTGAGGTACGGTGGCTGCACAAACCAGGACCTTCTCTATGTTGATATACAAAATATTTGGAAAATAATGTTCAAATAGCCCTGACCTGGATAGTTCAGGCAAGCCTAATCCCCAGAAGTCAGCTATGGCTTGATGGTGCTCTCTACCCCCACAATGTTCAAATAAATATTATTCCATACTAACTCTGAATTTCATTTGGAGTTGAATGCAAAGGAAATTAGAAGGAAAACAGCTGCTTGTGGTGAAAGCAGTAAAAGAAGATTTTTTGTGCTATGGTAACCGGGTATTGGTGCTTCAAGGATGCTGTGAACTTTTGGTTTTAACTTGTTTACAATGATGCTTATGTTGTATAGAGTTGCAAATTATGATCCCCTTTAATAGCTGCTTGCAATTCAAAATGATTGGCATTTTGAGTAGTCTTGCACAAAGACAGTGGCTAGCCAGATAGCCACTGCTGATGTTTGCTCACAATTGGTTGACTTGCTTGTGTTGAGAGAAATGCTCCATGATGGTCGGGGCTGGTCATGTACTATTTAAGGTCAACATTGTTATAGTGTACATGCTGCTACATGCACCTACAGTCGGTGCTGGCATCAAAGTATTTGCAATCTGGATCAAATGAGCCAGTCAGGCAAAAATTGACAAAGCTAGAATAGAGAGACAAACTACACGAGAACCTGTCCCCACAAGAATCGGGATTGAAATCCCTCTTTTTTAAATTGATTTTTTGACATAGAACAATGTTGGCAGGTGAGGAAAGGTATAGGAAAGTTGTTTGAGAATGCACATGCATAGAACATTTTAAATTTAATTTTGAGTTGGAAAAAGATTTGTCTTCATATGAGGGTCATGTTTGCAAACTATGAGTAGAGGAGTGATAGAGTACACCCATGAAAATACCTTTCTGCGCATGGTGGCACATTCTGCATCCCAAATGGTATCCTACCATTTGTTCTACACTACGACTTCCCCCTCCAGCTGTATCAATCTGTATTGTTGTTAGGGTTGTTATGCCTGAAAACAGCTAACCCTTCCCTTCCCAATTAGACACAAAGGGCTGGGGTGGAGTGAATGGTCTATAGAACTTTAATTGCAATTATAGGAGAGAACAAAATACCAAAAATGGTTCCCTCTGACTCCTCCCTTGAGCAGCGGAGTTTTTATTGCAATTATGGCATCACAATATCAGTGTAATCAATTAGAACATGATTGGTTCACAGTTATGTAACAATTAGAAATTTTAGTATGCATGTCACCTTCTTTTGTGCAAAATCAGCTCATGTTACATTTGTGCATGTGTGACCCTATAGAATAAAGCATTGTCTGAGTATGTGAGTATGTTACCTTTTAAGAATTCCTTTCTGCCTGAATGTATCTGGCAAACACACAATGTTAGCCTGTACCATTATCTTCTGAGACAAAGCTCTGAATTCTTGCCTTCAGTATTCAATGTAACTAAACACAGCTTTTTCAAAATAACTAAGCAATTGTGTATTGCCTATAGCAGACACGTAAAAACTCACTTCTTGAATTAGGTTTATCAGCATTTAATTAATTGTTAATTATTATAGCTGAGCTTGGCCATGATACCAGGATTGACAGGTGTCCTGTTTTCACCCAGACGGTCTGGTATTTTGGGGGACTGTCCAGCGAAAACATTCCTCCAAAACTGAACAACTAGCCCCTCCCCTTTCCCCCTCCCTTCTGGCTACACGGCATGGCCCGGGACAGCAGTCAGCAGCCCAGGCACCCGGTGGCCGCCTGCATCCATGCTGCATAGCCCAGTTAGGCGGCTAGCAGCTTGGGTGTCCAGGTGCTCTCCTAAGGCTGTGCAGTGCTGCCCAGAAGTGGCTCCCAGAAGTGGGGAATGGTGTGATGATGTCACTTTCTGCAGTGATGTCACCATGCTATCCGAGAGCATGCGCACTCTTTCCAAAAACTGTACGTTCCCTCCCTCACCTCTCCCCCAGGGTCCAGTATTAGTTTGGACCCCTCTGGCAACCGTAATTGTATAACTGTTTACAACACTTCAAATAATAACAAAATTACTTAAGAGTGTGTTCAAGGATTAACAGATCTGGAAAGAAATTAGAGCCTCAAATTTGGTATAATCAAGTCTCAACATCTATGCCAATAGCACATTAGTGCATAAAGGATATATTTTGAAAAATGCCCTCAGTAACACCCCCCTACATTTTAAAGCTTGTTCGGAGTTTCTCTTCTCTTTTTCTTTCTCCACCAAGCATTGACAGTATTCTTGGAGTGCGCAGGCACACAGGAGTCCTTATTCACTGCAGCTGTGTAAACGCAAAACTGTTTTGTGCAACAGCACATTAACAGAGAGGGGAGCAAGAGATTACATATTCATATAGGCATGGTCTTGCTGTCATGTAGCAGTGATGAGGACAGCATAAAGCCACAGAAGTTCTAACTCATCTTCTCTGTGCACCACAAGGTTGGAATGGCCCAATGTTTGAAAACTTGCTATATATAGGCAATAATCTGGCCTTTAGCCATTATGCTATTTATTGTAGGGACAGCAATTCTCTGTAGAGTAATTCCACTGGTTTGTGTCTTATTGAGATCAATGTAAGCAACGCATGCTTAGGTAAAAGAATTTAGTGTTTAGTAAGTGTCATCGAAATATATTTATGAAGTTGCAATGGACATTAATAAAGTTACAGCCCTTGAATCTAGACAATTTGAATCTTGCATACAGAAAATGCGAGAATAAACTTTCCAAATTTTGATATCATATTTCATTTACTTTGGCCCATACAGAATGTGACATTTCATCCATTAAAAACAAATATCCGCTCTACTAGTGATTGTGTCAGTTTTTTGTCAGACTGATAGGTGGTACTGCTTTAAATTAGTGACATGGGTGTGTGTGTGTTTTAATTTGTTCAGTGCTAATTAAATATTTCATTTGCACTAAGGTCAAATTCTGTGATTCTTAAGAAAAACGTGGTTAGAATTATGAATTTACATGTGTTGTGGTGGGGTGTTGTCCCGTGTTCTCAAGCCTTTGAATTATGTAATTGTAATTCTGTCTATATTACAAGCTCTGTGTGTCTGTGTTATATACACACACAAACTCTGTTACTTGACCTTTCAAATCAATCTTCTTAATTTTGTTCTTGTACAATTGTGTTTTATTTCCTTCAGAGTGAAATGTATTGTATGCCCCATGAATCAACCAAGCACAACTTAAATACAGTAGGACTACAGTGGGGTTTAAACTGTGCTTGATAATCATATGCTCCATAGTCACTCTTATTTTCTGTAGATTTCTGACTTTGGCTCCTGACCAGAAGCCTTGCTTCTAGAGATCCTGCTGCAGTAGATCTGGCATCCAACTGTTGCAAAAGCTGACAGTTGTCCAGAGGATTACAACTGTGATCATACAGAAGTGTGAGGGGAAGGGGAGGAGGGAGGATCTTGACCTGTTATACGTTCTTTTGCATAATTGTTTCTGGAGGCGAAAGGGCAGAAAGGGTTCAGAATTGGAGCAGCACATTTGACGGGAAGTTGTCATTTGAAAACAGTTTGCTTTGCCTGTCATCTTTTGTTTGGAAGAAAACAGGCTGTGACATAATACCTGTCACTGCCAGCGGGTGTTTCTGTGCACCCTGGAGTGAAATATCCCATGCAAGTGGCAGCCTTTAGTCTAAGCTATCTTTGTGGTTAGAATGAGTTTTACTTTTCTACCCATCCACATGCATATATGTGGCCCACCTGTGAAAGGCCCACTTTGAAACTGAGAAGATGCAGCTATGTGCCTGAGCAATTTGTGTGAGTACTTGTGAAATCTTGGGGATAATTCTGATCTCTACAGGGAGGGGCAAATAGCAGCTTTAAGATACCCATTCCTAGTGAAAGCAATTAGAACACATTTTAAAATGCAAGCTATCTTGCCTGTGCAGTTAGGAATACATATTTGTTTTTGTTTTTTTGTTTTTTTAAAGCTTCAATGCATTATGTGCAACAAAAGATTGGTTTGGAAAGTAACAGATGTCATGTAAAGATATATTTCTTAAACATTTAATTTATCCTATCAAACCTATGGCAGTTTCTATTACTATGATATATTGTAAATTGCTGCAGATCTTGATTTGTGAAGCACCTTCATTGTGATGAATCCTGAGATTTGCATTAAAATTTTTGTACCAATATTAAGAAGCACTTTGCACTTGATCATCAATGGGTGATGCTCCTTTGGGCACGCGCTTCATATTTTTTCCCTCGATTTTGTTTACATTTCAGTTTTGGTTGCAATGCGTCATATTGATAAATGCTTAAGCCAAGTCAGATTTGAAATATGAAGGCTTGAACTGAAGGTTAATGTCATTTTAACCAGCGAAACTTGACGGACCTCTGATATGGCTTTGTGGAAGAGGCACCTATCGCTTGATAGCTGTGTGAAACTGTTGCCTACAGAGATGGGCTCTTGACACTGTCTGCCAGCCTCAGGCTGTCCGCTTTGTGTCTGCTTTAATTGAAAATTAATAGTTAGGGGGTTGCTATGGAAATGATACCATTGCTTGCAGACAGCAAACCCCACTTTTTGCAAAGAGACACTACTGGTATTGTTTGTCCTTGTTGACCTTAGAAGTTCAAAAGCCTGGAGGAGGAAAGGAGATGCAAATATTTTACTTTAAAAAAATTAATTTGCATATTTATAATATTGTTTTTGAATGTTGGAGATAGCAGGTATAGGCACGTTTGTGAGCATATGCTTTTAAAGCTTCTCAATGTCATGTTAAGCGTGAGCCACATGCTTTGCAGGATGGCATGCTGCGTTACTAGAAAGCATGTTGTTTTTATTTAGTGCGTATAAACAGAATTGTGGGAGAGTGTGGCTATTTTAGAAAATAATAAAATAATGCATTTCCTCTGGATTGCATCATAATGTATGTGGGGTGGTGCATGTCAGCCCCCCCCCCCCCGAGGAAAGAACTATAAAAAAAGAGAACAGTCTGGCTTAAAATAAGATGTAAGGGGACTGGAGCAAAAAGTACATTCACAAAGACAGTAAATCCTTGCTTAATGGTCTGATACTTTAAAAGAGGAACGTAACTGGGAGGTTTATTTTGAAATTGTCATATGATAAAGCTTTCCATTGGCTTTGTTCATTGTTCTGCTAAAACATGTAATTACATATATGTAACACGTGTGTGCATGCACCAGTCATTGAACATCACCTGTGTGTATCTCATACGTGGTATCCCCAAACCAAAGCTTTTTTTGAAAGTAGTACCTTGAAGAGTAAACATACCTTGAAGAGTAAAGGAGTTTTTAATAGAAAGTGAAACAGTGTGTGTGGGAAGGGCTTAACATAGAATATTAAACTGTTCTCTATCTCAGTGCTAAAGAATAAGTGTGTTCTGTTCATTTTAGAGGAGGTGGAGAATAGTGTAGCCTCGGGGGGTTGAAGGTGAAATGTGAAATTTGCTGTAATTACTTACCCAAAATGTCTGTATTAAAGGCTATTAGAAGCAGTTATTTTAAGTACTTCTTCCCCTCCTCTGTTTAGTATTTAAATGTGTTACCCCAAAAAAAGTAGAGGCAGATGTTATTAATCTAAAAGGAACTGCTTAAAAGATACTGTAAGTCGGTGACGGGAGTGGTTTCTGGCTAAAGATCGTTTTGAAATGTATTGTTCAGCCATCCTCAGTGTTTCTGCCTGCCTAAGTTGCAGGCAGTGTGCTATTAAAAAAAAAAAGCTTGTCCACTCCTGCCACTATTCAGTTTAAAGCTGCGAGTGTCTGTAGTCTTACTCCAGAACTAAAGGCCATAAAACTTCAAGTTAGTGTGATGCGTGCCTAGGGTGTAACTGCGAGAAAAACTAGCTGGCTCTTGAAACTGCAGGGGGAGGGGGGAAATCCTGCAAACAAATCTCTGATTCACTCCTTCTAGCGAGCTGGCTATTATTGAGACTTTGAGTTGCTGTAGTTTTTACCCTCACACTTTGAGGTTAGCGTTCCCCTCCCTTTCCTTTTATTCTCATGGTGTGTACATAAACACTGCTAGGCTACCTACAGTATAAAATCTTAAAAACTCCATGTGGTGTTGTGAGCTGGTAGCAGATGGACTTTCTTTTGCATCTGCTGTGTACAGACTTGGCTTTGTACTCTTTTCCTGGGGGAGAGAAAGTCTTTCTTCTCTGCTAGTTGATTCCTGTTTTTTGTGAAGCAGCTAAGAAAACATCTGTGGCAGGCAGAAAAAAATTGACAAAGGATTGACAAACACCATTAGCTGAAAAAATTTTCCATTTCATTGCAACTATGCATTGTTTACTTTACTGTAAATATCTTAATACATCATCCTCTGAACATGCTGGCAGAGAGACTGGAGCACTGTGATTTCAATTAAGGTTAGTAATTGATGATATCTAGTGTTCAAAGGCTGAGACTTGATTAACATCTGCTTGGACAAATTGTCATTGTGAAGTGGTTTCGATGTGAACGGAAGATTATTTCTCTCCGGCTTTATCTGATGTTGTGGCTGTGAAATGCTTGTCTTTTAGTTTGCTTATTTTTGTTAAAATACTTCCTTTGGCTGTAAATCGCAGAGCGTTTGGAGCTTTACCAAAAGTACAGTGTATAATAGCGAGGCTTGTCCTAATAAGGGAAGCAAGGAGTATATTTATCACAGACATGAAAGCACGCTTGAGGACTTGAGAGACTCAAACTGGCTCTTGTGCTGTGGAACCAAAAAGGAAAAAAATAGAAGCACTTACTTTAGAAAGATTATGGTAAGCATGCTGGCTCAGTCTTGAACCTTTGTCACCCCTCACGTTGCACACCAAAGACATACCCTAGTGATTAAATGCTGATTTTGTGTACGATTGTCCACAGACGCCAAAACAATCACAGAGCAGCTTGATTTGTTTTAATTACTAGCACAAAATGCCATCAGACTGGGACGTGATCGGGCAGAGGTGTACTCACAGTAGTGTAAATACTGCTGTAAATAGTTGCCTGATGGTAGCTTTGACAGTGAGCTAGCTTCTGAGTTTCCCCCCGCTCTTTATACCGGGGTTGCTTGCATCTGGCTGTTTGAATCTTCCCAATTTTCTCTCTCCCAACTCCTTCTAAACCACCACCGCCCCCCCCCCCACCGTAACCAAACTCCTATGAAGTTGAGGCTGGAAAGTTGCTTTCTGTAACCTCTCGAGAGTAAGGTAGGTTACTTTTCATTTATTTGGAACCGGGGAGGGTGGACGGTGGGATGTGGAGAGTTGAGAGGGGTGTGAGAGCTTTTGTGTGGGCTTTTGCTTGGCGGACTTTGAGGCTGCATTACTTGCGGGGTGGGGGGATCCCTCTCTTTCCTCCCCTTCTGCCCGGAATGTAGCTTTTTTGGTTTGTTTTTAAAAATCAACTAGAGTATTGTTTGTTTGTGCCGGGTTTGGGGGGGGGAGGCGGGGAGCGGTGAAACCAGACACAGGAACTGTTTTTGAT